>NC_084626.1:19264998-19389998 GCF_033978795.1 Nerophis ophidion
GCCCCCACTCTTCAGGGCGCAGCCTCCAGTCTTCAGGCCAGGGTCTTCTAAAGATCCCCAAAACTGGTTTTAAAACCCGTGGAGACCTGGCATTCTAGGCTGTAGCTCCCACACTCTGTAACAATCTGCACCAGTCCCTCCGTGATCTTGACTGTGTTGAAACTCTTAAGAAATATCTGAAAACTTCTCTTTTCAGTAAAGCTTTTAGTTAATGGCTTTTAGTTAATGCACCTTTTAACTATCATTTTTAATCCACTTTGTATAATTTTTATGATGTTGCCACTGTTGTTTTGATTGAATTGTTGTTTTACTTCACCTATGTTTTGTACAGCGCTTTGTGATTTTTTTCTGTGAAAAGCGCTTTATAAATACTTACTTACTATGTGGAATTAAATGATAGAATGGATTAACCAAATAAATCAAACAATTAAAGCACCGATATGATTCAGTTTAAGAGACTATTCAAACTACATGCATTCACAAAGTACACAGAACAAGAATTATGATGAACAACTTGAACCGTTTTTTTTAATTAAGACAAAGATTACTTATGGATTAAATATGTGTTTGCTTACTATGGTATATTATTTATTATTTATTTGTTCATTGTTCTGTTACAGAGAACAAGGAAATAGGATAAAATTGCTATGGTATGAAAAGGGGCAGGATTAAATAAACTCTGCTTCTTCGTACTCCTTTTCGGACGTGCTGTAATGAAACAACTAGAATTGTGTGATGTATTACATTGTATCGTAGGCATGTTGGAAATAAACTGAAACTGAACTGAACTGAACTTCACTTGAGTTGGGTAGAAATAGTGAGCAAATAGAATGGAATAGAGAGATGAGTACAATAACTGTAGTAAAGTGGTTATGATCTTAAATGATGAGGTCTGTTTTGAACATTACTATGTTATGATATTAATACTTCTACAATACTTGTAACAAATCAATCAACAAATCGGTTAAAAAAAACAACAGCATAAAATATGTTTTAATTAATTTAAGACAAATAAAACCACTTACAACTTTCACAGCTGGACTTCAGAAAGAGGTTCTGTAACAGCTTCTTCCCTCAGGCCATAAGACTCTTGAATGCATCATATCAAACCCCTCAATTTCCCCAAAACGGATTAACTCGTTGGAATATAAAGACAATACAACATACACTCATAAACATGGATGCATATGCAAAAGTGCAATATATTTATCTGTACAGTAATCTATTTATTTATATCTGCACCTTATTGCCCTTTTATCTTGCACTACAACAAGCTAATGCAACAAAATTGCGTTCTTATCTGTACTGTAATGTTCATATTTGAAAAAGGAAGTCTATGTCTAAGTTTGCTGGCAGCTCAGGCAGTAGGAAGTAGTGTTGTCTCGATACCAATATTTTGGTACTGGTACGAAAATTATTTAGATTATTTTCGGTACTTTTCGAAACGTTTCTAAATAAAGAGGGCCACAAAAAATTGCATTATTGGCTTTATTTTAACAAAAAATATTAGGGTACATCAAACATATATTTCTTATTGCAAGTTTGTCCTTAATTAAAATAGTGAACATATAAGACAACTTGTCTTTTATTAGTAAGTAAGCAAACTAAGGCTCCTAATTTAGTCTGCTGACATATGCAGTAACATATTGTGTCATTTTCCATTCTATTAATTTGTCAAAATTATTAAGGAAAAGTGGCATTAACTGTTAATATCGGCTTACTTTCTCGTTTAACATGTTCTATCTACACTTCTGTTAAAATGTAATAATCATTTATTCTTCTGTTGTTTGGATACTGTACATTAGTTTCGAATGATAACTTTTCAGAGGCGGTATAGTACCGAATATGATTCATCGGTAGGTTGGGAGTCCAAACCCCGGCCGAGTCATACCAAAGACTACAAAAAAATGGGACCCATTGCCTCCCTGCTTGGCACTCAGCATCAAGGGTTGGAATTGGGGGTTAAATCACCATTAATGATTCCCAGGCGCGGCACCGCTGCTGCCCACTGCTCCCCTCACCTCCCAGGGGGTGATCAAGGATGATGGGTCAAATGCGGAGAATAATTTCGCCACACCTAGTGTGTGTGTGACAATCATTGGTACTTGAACTTTTTTAACTTTATTAGTATTGCGGTACTATACAAATACCGGTATACCGTACAACCCTGGTAGGAAGTGCAATATTTGTTACGTCGTTCATGTGGCTGACGTTTTGATTGATTGATTGATTGATACTTTTATTAGTAGATTGCACAGTACAGTACATATTCCGTACAATTGACCACTAAATGGTAACACCCGAATAAGTTTTTCAACTTGTTTAAGTCGGGGTCCACGTTAATCAATTCATGGTACAAATATATACTATCAACATAATACAGTCATCACACAAGTTAATCATCATAGTATGTACATTGAATTATTTACATTATTTACAATCCGGGGGGTGGGATGAGGAGCTTTGGTTGATATCAGAACTTCAGTCATCAACAATTGCATCAACAGAGAAATGTGGACATTGAAACAGTGTAGGTCTTACAGTAGGATATGTACAGCAAGCAGAGAACATAGTGAGTTCAGATAGCATAAGAACAAGTATATACATTAGAAGTACATTTGAGTTGTTTCTAATCCGGGGAGATGGGATGTGAATGGAGGAGGGTATTAGTAAAGTGTTGAAGTTGCCTGGAGGTGTTGTTTTAGAGCGTTTTTGAAGGAATAAGGAGATGCACTTACTTTTACACCTGTTGGGAGTGCATTCCACATTGATGTAGCATAGAAAGAGAATGAGTTAAGACCTTTGTTAGATCGAAATCTGGGTTTAACGTGGTTTGTGGAGCTCCCCCTGGTGTTGTGGTTATGGCGGTCATTTACGTTAAGGAAGTAGTTTGACATGTACTTCGGTATCAAGGCGGTGGAATCCGTTCTCTTTCAATGTTTTGTTTACATTGAAACAGACACAATTCATGGATCAGTAATCGTGAATCATGCTGGTATAGGAACCACGAGACAAGACAGGCCCCATCCCCATTAGATATGTCATGTTTAGTTGGACAAATATATATACACCTTGTTTTAAGAGTTACAGCTGTTTGTTTTGGAAGAGGAGAGAACACACGTGCAGGAAAAGTGCGGCGTCAACCTTACATGCGGGCCAATGACATGGAGGTGGAAAACTTTTAAATGAACAACAAAGAGAATGTAGCAGAAGAACATGAACCAAGCATAATTCATCAAAACACACTTTTGCTTGGATGGCTGTCCTCACAAATCACGCAAGGCTGCAATATTGGCTTGTGCGATAGGGACTGAATAAAAGGATTCACATCCGAATTGCTATTCTTATTTATCCCGATAATGAATTGATTCTAAATTTAAAATAATATTTGATATTTTTCAACCCATATTCAATTGAATGCACTACAAAGACAAGATATTTGATGTTCAAACTCATAAATGTTATTTATTTTTTGGATCTAATAATTAACTTTGAATTTCATGGCTGCAACACGTGCCAAAGTAGTTGGGAAAGGGCATGTTCACCACTGTGTTACATCACCTTTTCTTTTAACAACACTCAATTAACGTTTGGGAACTGAGGAAACTAATTGTTGAAGCTTTGAAAGTGGAATTCTTTCCCATTCTTGTTTTATGTAGAGCTTCAGTCGTTCAACAGTCCGGCTTCTCCGCTGTCGTATTTTACGCTTCATAATGCGCCACGCATTTTCGATGGGAGACAGGTCTGGACTGCAGGCGGGCCATGAACGTACCCGCACTCTTTTTTTAAGAAGCTACGCTGTTGCAACACGTGCTGAATGTGACTTGGCATTGTCTTGCTGAAATAAGCACGGAAATCCATGAAAAAGACGGCGCTTAGATGGCAGCACATGTTGTTCCAAAACCTGTATGTACCTTACAGCATTAATGGTGCCTTCACAGATGTGTAAGTTACCCATGCCTTGGGCACTAATGCACCCCCATATCATCACAGATGCTGGCTTTTGAACTTTGCGTCGATAACAGTCTGGATGGTTCGCTTCCCCTTTGGTCCGGATGACACGATGTCGAATATTTCCCCAAAAAATTTGAAATGTGGACTCGTCAGACCAAAGAACACTTTTTCACTTTGCATCAGTCCATCATAGATGATCTTGGACCCAGAGAAGCCGGCGGCGTTTCTGGATGTTGTTGATAAATGACTTTCGCTTTGCATAGTAGAGCTTTAACTTTTACTTACAGATGTAGCGACAAACTGTATTTAGTGACAGTGGTTTTCTGAAGTGTTTCTGAGCCCATGTGGTGATATCCTTTAGAGATTGATGTCGGTTTTTGATACAGTGCCGTCTGAGGGATCGAAGGTCACGGTCATTCAATCTTGGTTTCTAGCCATGCCGCTTACGTGGAGTGATTTCTCCAGATTCTCTGAACCTTTTAATGATATTGTGGACCGTAGATGTTGAAATCCCAAAATTTCTTGCAATTACACTTTGGCAAACGTTGTTCTTAAACTGTTTGTCTATTTGCCCACGCAGTTGTGGACAAAGGGGTGTACCTCGCCCATCTTTTTTTGTGAAAGACTGAGCATTTTATGGGTAGCTGTTTTCATACCCAATCATGGCACCCACCTGTTCCCAATTAGCCTGCACAATTGTGGGATGTTCCAAATAAGTGTTTGATGAGCATTCCTCAACTTTATCAGTTTTTATTGCCACCTTTCTCAACTTCTTTGTCACGTGTTGCTGGCATCAAATTCTAAAGTTAATGATTATTTGCAAAAAAAAAAAATGTTTATCTGTCTGACCTTCAAATATGTTGTCTTTGTAGCATATTCAACTGAATATGGGTTGAAAATGATTTGCAAATCATTGTATTACGTTTATGTTAACCCCGTTATGGAAACGGGGTTTGTATATGTGTTAGAGCCGGGCGAAATATCGAGTAAGATATATCGATATATTTTTAAACAAGATATGAATTAAGAAAATATCGTAATATCGACACAATTTATTTCACGTTAAAATAACCAAAAACCGCTTATTTGTTGTGCTCCTTGTTCTCCACCGCTTCCCCCTCCCCTTCCTCCTTCCAAGACGTGCTTGTACATATAAGAACATCCGTGATTGGTTGGCTGTTTACTATGATGAGTCACGATTGGTAAATAGTAGAGCAAAACATTACGGGCAGGCCAATCAGAGGTCAGATAGGGCGGGTCATCGAACCAGGAAGGGAAATCACAACAGACACGCACATCACAAATGACAACGAGAGAGTCAAGTGGCCGCTTTATATATTACAAAAACTAGTGGAATAGCTGAGGGATTTTCTTCCTTAGATTTTTCTTTTAGCGATGTAGACGACGTCCAGGAAACTATATATAAAAATATATACCGGTGTATATATATATATATATTTTTTTTATTTTTTTATTTTTTTATTTTTATTTTAATGTTTGTTTGTTTTTTGGATACCTTTTTTAAAAAAAAAATGTCTGTTAGACCATCTCGGTGTTTACTCTCTGCACATTGAAAATAATTGGCCCCATTTGTCCATACTACACCCAGTTCTCGTGCTCACACTTCCTAATTTCCTTAAGCCCCTTTTTCTGTTTTGTGGAGAAATGTCCGATTGTGACTTTAACTCCAGTGGCAAAGAGTTCCACAGATGTGAGGCCTTCACTGAGAATGCAGACTGACCCAGAGTCGTCAGGCACCTTTTCACTCTACAGTTCCCACCGACTGCAGCTTGAGTCTGCACATCTTCACTACTGTATCTTTGTATTTTTAGACACATCACATCGGGTGCTATAATCCATTAAGACACATAAAAATAGCTTTAAAAAATTATCAAAACTCATGTTATATTTTTCGGTAATATGGCAGTGATGATGCTTCATTGGTTTTTGGTCAAATATCTTTAATGTTTGTTTATATAATGACAACAGAGGCTTCACTACACATCTTGTGGACTGACCCCAGACCATGGCACAATAAGACATTGGGGATAAAATCATCAGTATTTGGATTTAAGATTTTACGCACATTAAAAAAAAACAACAAAAAAAAAACTGACAATTAGCAAATAAAGAGTTAACATATATGTTTCGGGCTCCAGTACTCTGGAATGCCCTCCCGGTAACAGTTCGAGATGCTACCTCAGTAGAAGCATTTAAGTCTCACCTTAAAACTCACACCTTAAAACTCATTTGTATGCTCTAGCCTTTAAATAGACTCCCTTTTCAGACCAGTTGATCTGCCGTTTCTTTTCTTTTTCTTCTATGTCCCACTCTCCTTTGTGGAGGGAGTCCGGTCCGATCCGGTGGCCATGTACTGCTCGCCTGTGTATCGGCTGGGGACATCTCTGCGCTGCTGATCAGCCTCCTCTTGGGATGGTTTCCTGCTGGCTCCGCTGTGAACGGGACTCTCGCTGCTGTGTTGGATCCGCTTTGGACTGGACTCTCGCGACTGTGTTGGATCCATTATGGATTGATCTTTCACAGTATCATGTTCTCATAGTCATCATTGTCACTGGGTCATTATTGTCACCGATGTCCCACTGGGTGTGAGTTTTCCTTGCCCTTATGTGGGCCTTCCGAGGATGTCGTAGTGGTTTGTGCAGCCCTTTGAGACACTAGTGATTTAGGGCTATATAAGTAAACATTGATTGATTGATTGATGTCATATTTCTTATTAATATTTAGGACTGAAGTTGATTAAAAGATCTGACCATAAAAAAGTAGAGAAAATATCCCATAAATATACGAAATAATTTGAACTGAAAATATTAAGATTGAACCGATTGAAACTCTTGGGAAAAAAACATTCCATTCAGAGTAACGCGACCAAAGTTATAGTATCCCTGGTCGTATCGTACAGTGTTTTTCAACCACTGTGAAGCGGCCGTGAGATATTGTTTGGTGTGCCGTGGGAAATGATAGAACTTCACCTAACTGGTCCAAAAGATATTTTTTGCAAATCAATAATTATATTCTATAAATAATGTGCCGTTGCTTAGTGTCTGTTCTGTGTAGAACTCGACAGGTTAACCACGTAATACTCCATGTCAGTAGCTGGCAGCAGGTAGTTAATTGCTTTGTAAAAGTCGGAATGTGTCAGGTGAGACAAGGATGGTTTGTTGTGATCCCAATATTCAGACCACAGCGGGAGGCAACGTGCAGGTGAAAAGGTATGCAATGCTTTAACCAAAATTGAACAAAAGGAAAAGGCAATGGCTATGCAAAACGAAAGTAAAACTGAACTGGCCACAAAATAAATAGAAACAAAATGCTGGACGACAGCAAAAACTACGGCGTCCACAATTACATCCATACATGACATGACAATCAACAATGTCCACATAAAGAAGGACATTGTTGATTGTCTTCCTTGCTAACACAAAGCAGGTGCGGGGAATAACGCTCAAAGGAAGACATGAAACTGCTACAGGAAAACACCAACAAAACAGGAAGGGCCACCAAAATAACAGCGCAAAACAATTACTAAAGCACTACATACAGGAAAACATAAACAAACTCAAAAGTTTTCTGCTGGTGGTGTACTTCCGTTTTTTTTTTTTATATGAAAAAAATGTGCCTCACCTCAAATAAGGTTGAAAAACACTGGTATTGTATATATACTCTAAAAAATGCTTTACATTCAGACTTTCTGTAAAACAAAATGAAAGGCTGGATCTGGCCTGTCGGCCTGGAGTTTGAATCCTCTGAGCTAAAGGGTTATTTTAAAAAGTGTGTTTAGCTTTTTCTTTGCCTTTTTTGAAGGACAATTTAGGAATAGTTCCTACACCGAGTTAACTTTGTCAAAATGTCCGAGCAGAAGTCATGAGTATATTTTGTAAGGTTCTTCAAGAACGTGTTACCTCCTCTCAGCTCCAAAAGCACACATGGATTTGATTAGCCGTGCTCCCGCCTCGCCAGGGCAAACTTCCAATCAGCTCAAAGGTTGTACTCCAGAGTAAATGTGTTCTCAGATGTGTGCCTGAATGCCAGCACACAAATAAAACATGCATGAAAACACGCAGCATGTTGAGTTATGTGTCGACGTGATGAAAGAGGCACGGAGGGAATTGATAACCTCGCTAATGTTGCCGTGAATAGCAAGTCAGATTGTTTTTTTACTGAAGATAAACATTGTAGGTAAAGACGATTAAAATGCTTGACTCCACCATAAAGGACTCATGTTACACATTTTTTAAAAGCTACTGTAATATTTGTTTAATGTGCGTCGTGAAGACTATTCTCAACATATTCCACATCCAGGACTCATCTGTCTGGGAATGAACTCAACTGAACCTAATTCAATTAAATTAAACGTGACAAAGCAGTCAGAAGCAAAGGTCAGGACAGGAATAAAAGCGCGGTCAAAAACATTAAACATATTCAATTTCAACACATTCAAACGTAACGAAGCAACGTTTCACCAAATGTAAAACATATCATCCTTTTAAAGCATATGTGCCCTTTGACTCTTAATTCCATATGCCTTTTATTGTTTTGCAATCACTGGCAGTACAATATTACACTTTGACCTAAAACACTTTTATGTATAGTTACAAAGCTTCTTTGTAAAGGTCAGCGTTCCTAAGATTATCTTTGTCATGTGTACACTCTCCTCCATCCATCCATCCATTTTCTACCGCTTATTCCCTTTCAGGGTCGCGGGGGGCGCTGTCGCCTATCTCAGCTACTGTGCGATAATATAATGTACGTAGTAATACGACTTAAAACTACACATATAATATGACATTTTAATGTTTGGGCTGTTGATAATGTACAGTACAGGCCAAAAGTTTGGACACACCTTCTAATTCAATGCGTTTATTTTATTTTCATGACTATTTACAAGAGATTTTGTCGGCCGATAAATGCTTTAAAATGTAATCGGTATCGGTTTCAAAATGTAAAATTCATGACTTTTTAAAACGCCACTGTACGGAGTGGTACACGGACGTAGGGAGAAGTACAGAGTGCCAATAAACCTTAAAGGCACTGCCTTTGCGTGCCGGCCCAATCATATAATACCTATGTCTTTTAACACACAAGTGAATGCAAGGCATACTTGGTCAACAGCCATACTGGTCACACTGAGGGTGGCCGTATATACAACTTTAACATTATTACAAATGTGCGTTACACTGTGAACCCACACCAAACAAGAATGACATACACATTTCGGGAGAACATCCGCACCGTAACACAACATAAACACAACAGAACAAATACCCAGAAACCCTTGCAGCACTAACTCTTCCGGGAGGCTACAATATACACACCTCGCCCACCTCAACCTCCTCAAGCTCTCACAGGGAGAGCATGTCCCAAATTCCAAGTTGCTGTTTTGAGGCATGTTTAAAAAATAATGCACTTTGTGACTTCAAATAATAAATATGTCAGTGCCATGTTGGTATTTTTTTTCCATAATTTGAGTTGATTTGTTTTGGAAAACCTTGTTACATTGTTCAAAGCATCCAGCAGGGCATCACAACAAAATTAAGAATAGTAATATGTTAATTCCACGACTGTTGATATCGGTATCAGTTGATATCGGAAACGGTAATTAAGAGTTGGACAATATCGGAATATCGGATATCGGCAAAAAATCCATTATCGGAAATCTCTACTACTTACATTGTAGATTGTCAAACTATGAATGAACACGTGGAGTTAGAAAAAGGTGAAATAACTGAAAACATGTTTTATATTCTAGTTTCTTCAATATAGCCACCCTTTGCTCTGATTAGTTTTTCGCACACTATTGGCATTCTCTCGATTAGCTTCAAGAGGTATCACCTGAAAGGGTTTTCACTTCACAGGTGTGCTTGAAGCTCATCGAGAGAATGCCAAGAGTGTGCAAAGCAGTAATCAGAGCAAAGGTTGGCTATTTTGAAGAAACTAGAAAACAAAACATTTTTTCAGTTGTTTCACCTTTTTTTTTTAAGTACATAACTCCACATGTGTTCTTTCATAGTTTTGATGCCTCCAGTGACAATCTACAATGTAAATAGTCATGAAAATAAAGAAAACACATTGAATTCGAAGGTTTGTCCAAACTTTTGGCCTGTACTGTACCTGGAGCAATGTTTTTACGTTGTGGTAGCATTTTACGCCACTTAAAAGAACTGAATGTCAAAGACATGCACCTGGGGATAGGTTGATTGGCAACACTAAATTGGCCCTAGTGTGTGAATGTGAGTGTGAATGTTGTTTGTCTATCTGTGTTGGCCCTGCGATGAGGGCGACTTGTCCAGGATGTACACCGCCTTCCGCCCGATTGTAGCTGAGATAGGCACCAGCGCCCCCCGCGACCCCAAAGGGGATAAGCGGTAGGAAAGGGATGGATCGGATCGATGTCAAAGATGTAGCACAGACAAAAAGCACGATGGCAACTAAATCAACAAAACCCAAAGAGGAATTGGTGTCAAAAAGAAGAAAGATGAATTCCTTTGTTTGGATTAAAACAGACAGATTTTGGCCAAAATAATCTGCAAAACTGGGTGCCAACATATAGTTAGCGATTCGAACATGTCAAAAGTTTTCCACAAAGTTGTTACAGTGCAGGCAGTCAACATTAGCCGCGGCAAAAAAGGCCACAGCTACGTGGTCAGCGTGTCGCTCTGGGCGATGAAGTGGTGAGTGCGTGGGATGGGGGCAGGATGCGTGTGTGCATGTTTGTGTGTTGTCAGTAGTTGTGTGTGTGTCCGTAAGTCTGGGACATTGCTTCGTCTTATGTCACAATCTTGGTGCCTCAATCCGCAGAGCGTTGTCGGGATAAGGCAGCAGGTTGCTATTGAGGCGACTGGGATCTTAGTCATAAACCAAATGTTTAGGTTAGGACGAGTAGATACATTCCAATACTTGACTTTTCTAACTGTTCGTTCCTGGCCCTTAAATTGATCGTAATTTTGCCTTGCAGTGTGGAAAGCTTCTCCGAGATGTTATCCAGTTGGTGATTTAGTTCAAAAATTGCCACAGTCTGAGTGACTACTGCACTGCCCGTCCCATCAATCATAACTGGCATCTTCTGGGTACCATGAACAGCTACCATCATCTTCCGAGTATGTTGACACGACAGCACAATGCTCAATGCAATCAGCAGTTGACCTGCTACTACAGATCCAAATAGGTAGATACCTTCGATGTCTTCAAGAAAAAGAATCCCCAGGCCCACGACCCCTACTTTCTCTAACACATCCATCCTGTATGCAGCAGCAAACTTTCCGTCAGGACAGAAAGGTTTAGCCGAATCAGAGCTTCTCTTCCGTTTGTTGACATGCCAAAAAAGGCTCCAAAAGAGTCCACTTTGCTTTGCCAACTGTCCAACTCAGCACCAAAGTTTAGCAGAGCTAATCAGTCACTCTGCTCCCAAACTCTGGAACTCTACCATCCCTTTATACTTTTAAGTCCAGACTCAAAACCCACCTGTTCAAAATTACATACTCACTGTAACTGCTTCTAGGTTGTGATTTGTTGATTTTATCTTTTGTTCTATCTGCATATTGTAAAGTGTCTTTGGGTTTTGTAAAAAGCACTAATGAATTAAGTGTGCTATCACTACTCTGCTGTTGAAGTGAAAAACAAATATTTTTCCAGTTTAATATTACCATTGTATTGTTCCTCTGTGTAGTACAAGCAGTTATTACTAATGTGCGGAAAAATAATTGTGTTAGATTTTCTATTGATTTCTAATCAAGTCGTTTGTGGTCCATTTAGAACAGTATTTTTTAACGTTTTTGGAGCCAGGGCGCATTTTCTTCTTTGAAAAAATCTGGAATCGCAATTAGAGATGTCTGATGATATCGGGCTGCCGATGTTATCGGCCAATAAATGCTTTCAAATGTAATATTGGAAATTTTTGGTATATGTTTCAAAAAGTAAAATGTATGACTTTTTAAAATGCCGCAGTACGGAGTGGCACACGGGCTTAGGGAGAAGTACAGACCGCCAATAAACCTTAAAGGCACTGCCTTTGCATGCCGGCCCAATCACATAATATCTTCGGCTTGTCACACACGCAAGTGAATGCAACGCATACTTGGTCAACAGCCATACAGGTCACACTGAGGGTGGCTGTATAAACAACTTTAACAGTGTTACAAATATACTGTAAACCCACACCAAACAAGAATGACAAACACATTTAGGGAGAACATCTGCACTGTAACACAACATAAACACAACAGAATAAATACCCAGAACCCCTTGCAGAAGTAACACTTCCAAGATGCTACAATATACACCCTGGCTACCCCGCTCACCTCAACATCCTCATGCTCTCTCAGGGAGAGCATGTCCCAAATTCCAAGCTGCTGTTTTAAGGCATGTTAAAAAAATAATGCTCTTTGTGACTTCAATAATAAAAATGGCAGTGTCATGTTGGTATTTTTTCCATAACTTGAGTTGATTTATTTTGAAAACCTTGTTGCATTGTTTAATGCATCCAGCGGGGCATCACAGTAAAATTACGCATTATAATGTGTTAATTCCACGACTGTATTCATCTGTTTCGGTTGATATCAGAATTGGTAATTAAGAGTTGGACAATATTGGAATATCAGATATCGGCAAAAAAGCCACTATCGGTCATCTTTAGTCCCAATTGTTGGATATGTATTAAAACCATAACCAACCATGCATCACTATAGCTCTTGTCTCAAAGTAGGTCACTGTCACATCATGCCGTGACTTATTTTGAATTTTTTGGTGTTTTCCCGTGCGTAGTGTTTAGGTCTTTTCCTGCGCTCCTATTTTGGTGGCTTTTACTGTTTTGTTGGTATTTTCCTGCTGCAGTTTCAGGGCTTCCTTTGAGCGCTATTCCTCGCATCTGCTTTGTTTTAGCAACCAAGAATATCTCAGTTGTTGCTATCTTCTTTTGTGTGGACATTGATTGTCATGTCATATACGGATGTACTTTGTGGACGCTGTCTGCTCCACTCACTTTAAGTCTTTGCTGTCGTCCAGCAATAATTTTTTGTTTACTTTGCAGCCAGTTCAGTTTCGTTTTGCATAGCCATCCCTAAGGTTCAATGCCTTTTCTTAAGGGCACTCACCTTTTGTTTAGTTTTTGTTTAAGCATTAGATACCTTTTTACCTGCAAGTTGCCTCCCGCTGTCGCCTGCATATTGTGATCACGACAAACCATCGTCGTCTCACACGACGTGTTCCCGACATCTACCAAGCAATTAGCTACCGGCTGCCACCTACTGATATGGAAGAGCATAACATGGTTATTCAGCCGAGCTCTAGGCAGCACAGACACTTAACAACGGCACATTATTTGCGGATTATAATTACTGGTTTGCAAAACATATTCTTAACCCAAATAGGTGAAACAACATAATCTTCCACGGCACACCAGACTGTGGCACAGTAGTTGAAAAACACTGATGTAGAAAATAGTTTCCAAGTCCAAATCTTTCAGTAGTTATTTTGTTGTGGTTGTTCCCTTGTTGTCCAGTTGTTGATATGGCTTCAGCTCCTCCATCCTCCTGATAACCAGAACCTTCCCTGCCAAGCCACATTCAGCACGTGTTGCAACAGCGTGGCTTCATAAAAAAAGAGTGCGGGTACGTTCCTGGCCCGCCTGCAGTCCAGACCTGTCTCCAATCGAAAATGTGTGACGCATTATGAAGCGTAAAATACGACAGCGGAGACCCCGGACTGTTGAACAACTGAAGCTCTACATAAAACAAGAATGGGAAAGAATTCCACTTTTAAAGCATCAACAATTAGTTTCCTCAGTTCCCAAACGTTTATTGAGTGTTGTTTAAAGAAAAGGTGATATAGCACAGTGGTGAACATGCCCTTTCCCAACTACTTTGGCACGTGTTGCAGCCTTGAAATTCTAAGTTAATTATTATTTGCAAAAAAACAAAATAAAGTTTATAAGTTTGAACATCAAATGTCTTGTCTTTGTAGTGCATTCAGTTGCATATGGGTTAAAAAGGATTTGCAAATCATTGTATTTCGTTTATATTTACATCTAACACAATTTCCCAACTCATGTGGAATCGGGGTTTGTACTTCCTTCTTGGCTCTATCACCATTATATTCACAGAGACAGTCATTTATATGAATTTTAATTTCCTTTCCCTTTCTCCCCTGCTTCAAAAGAGCATTTTTGTCTTTCCCTTTTGATACTAAATCTGAAAAAACAAACAATCAAAAAAAAAAACGACCGGTGTGTCTGCAGCAGAAGGTGACATGTCTCAATCAAGATGGGTCTTTTTTGAGTCCAGATAAGCAGTCACCTGTTGTTCTATTGATGGGGATGTTTTTGTCACACAAACAAACGTTGCTATTTTATTTAAGGACATATTACCATGCCGACCAACACTTCCTCTTTAGTCCCTGCATTGCTAGCGATCAGGGCGAGTTAGTCGCTGCTGCCCTGGTTCTACCCACTTATGCTCAGATTTCTAAACAAGAAAATCAGATTTGTTTTACATAATCTTGCAATTTTAATTAATGAGAAACACAAATATGGTCAAAGTAAAACAATTTTTCTCTGTTTTAATTTTAGTTATTGTGGTACCATTACCTCTCTGGCCATTTATGCAGGCAGAAGGTAAAGATGAAAGTCTCATGTAGTTTATAATGTTAATCATTTCGTTATTCAGACGCATGGAGGAATAATTTAATCAGGTGTATTTAAGCTTAGTACACTGAAACAAAGGCAATAATCCTGTCTCTGACCCTTGAGTGCGCGCGTGTGTGTGTGTGTTTGTGTGTGTGTGTGTTTGTACGCGTGTGCGTCCCTATTGCATGACTTAACAAGCGTGATGACCAAAGAGAACCCAAGCCCAGAGTTCTCCTGTGCACTTGACACATTTAGGTCACACACACACACACACACACATACACACACACACACACACACACACACACGCACGCACGCACGCACGCACGCACACACAAGGTAATGGGGGTGGGTTTGTGGCTGGAGGGCAAATTTCGCCACAAATAAATGACGTGTATATTGACAAAGCACATTGATGATTAAGCGTTTATTATTTGTTAATATTATTATTAATATGTATTTTTCCTGTGCCAGAGATGTTGTGAAATGTGTACATTGCTGTTCTACACTTGGTTTATGTCCGAGAAATCATACGTGTGTCTGTGTTTATGCGTGCGTGTGTGTTCTTATATTTCTACTCGTCAAGGAAAAGTACCTTCCATATGAGGACCGGTGAACAAGTAAGGACATAAATCCTGGTCCCAATACAAAGAAACATTGCATCTAATAGAGAATGTTTCATTTGCACCCCTGGTGGTAAAAATCTATCAAAATGAGGGTGGTCCCAAAAAGGAGAGATTCTTCAAATTGACTGTGTGTCGGTTTTAAAAGTGCTCCTTCTCTGGTCAACATATGAAATAAGTGTGTGTAAAAATTTGAAGGGCTCCCTCTCTGGCCAACGTATGTAAAAACAAGTGTGTGTAAGAAATTGAAATGCGCCCCCTTCGGTCAAAATTAATAACAAAAGTAAAATAAATATGTATATTGAGACATACTGTAATAACTTGAAAAAAATTAAGATTAAAAGCCAAATACGAACAAAAATAAAAACAATTACTAAAATCAGTCTTTCTCATAACATGTCAACTTTTTTCTGATAAAATTGTGAACATTTTCTTATATTGTTTCTGTTTCTGTAATATTGCAATATTTTCTCATAAAGTTATTACTTTTTTAGGTAAAATTATTGCTTTTTAATGCAATATGGTGACACGTGTCTTATAAAATTCTGACATATCACAATATTGCCATTGTTTTTTTTGTTCTTGTAATATACAGAAATTTTTCGAGACAACTATGACTTTTGTCATTATTTTGCCAAGTAAACTTCGGATTCATACATTGGCAAAAATTAAAAGTTTTCTGCTAAAATTGTCACTTTTGTCGAGTAAAATTACAACTTTTTTTCATAAAATTGCCAAATTTGTTAGCTTTTCTTGTAAAATTGCGACTGCTATTGAGTAAAATTCCAACTTTTATCATAATATCGCACAAATGTTCAGTTTTTCTTGTAAAATTCTGACTTGCGTTGAGTAGAATCATAACTTTTATTATAATACTGTCAGGACAATGACTTGGATTAGTTTTGCTTCTTCGACGCAGAGGGAATTTGGGACTAGCCAGGCTTGAATTAAGGTACATGATTAATTTATTTATATACTATGATACAAAAAGGGAAAACAAAGGGCGCTCTCAGTGGCGGATAATAACCTAGCCTAAACTCCAAACAAAACCGCACAATGTCGTGACTATATACAAATAAACAAAAGATACTATCAAAGGTACGAAACAAACCAAAAACTTGCACAGAGGCATAAATACAAACACGATCTTACGTGGCGTGCTCAAAAAAATCATCAGCGTGGCAAGGCAAGGTAGGTGCGTGGTCATAGTAAGTAGCATGTAGCACAAGCATGTAGCAAGTAGTACAGCGTAAGCAAATTACTTAAATAGTGACTACGATTATGAGAAACAGGTATGGGGCTGAGGGCAGGGGCATGACTTGGAGACCAGGTGGAAACTAATGAGTAACTATGGAAACCAACAAAACCAGGAAGTGCAAAAACGGGAAACAAGAGTCCAAAAACAAAACATAACATGATCAAACATAAACCCAGATTAACAGGCATGACAAATACTGATAAAATTTAAAGTTTTTCTTGTGAAATTCCTACTCATTTTTCACAACAAGCTTTTTTATATTTGCATAGTATGTATATATTATTAATGTTGTGAATACCCATCTTTATACATCTAGAAAGGGTGGTCGTAAAGAGGTCGCCATTTTTCGCAGGTCTCAAGAAGGTAACAAATGCAATAATGTTTGTCTTGTGTGTGCGTGCGTGCGTGCGTGAGCCATGTACGTGTGTGGAAGACAAATTGGCTTCATGAATGAATCCTGGTGTGTTTGTTAAAGTGATGCCATTGTGTGTTTTATTTCCATGTAAATGGAGATCTTAAAATTCTTTATTTGTATATTGTTTTGGTTTGTGTCCTCTTTTGTATTTGAACAAAGTTAAACCTCATTGAAATGCATCCAAATATATACACATGTATTCTCATATTGTGTAATTAAATATATAAATATACAACAGTTGTAGTTAGTCCGTGTTTGATGTAGAACTTTTATTTTCATCTAGAATCTACCTTTACAAACACAACAGACTGAATTATGAAGTTGTTACGTGAAATCCATTTAGTGTTGTTGATACATTTGTGTACATGATTGCATATGGTTGATGTGTGTATATAAATATATGTGTGTGTGAAAGTGATTGTTATTGATTAGCACAGATGTTCCTTACTGCAGCCATGACACAGATGGTCAGTCAAATTGTCTTCTCTTGTTCTGATGTTGTCTTGGTATTTCATTAGACATGCAGGGGCTTATACGTGTGTGTGTGTGTGTGTGTGTGTGTGTGTGTGTGTGTGTGTGTGTGTGCGTGCGTGCGTGCGTGCGTGCGTGCGTGCGTGCGCGTGTGCTGACCACCTGCTACCATAAGCCATTTCCTCACCAAACACTAGTAGATCATTTCTAGGTGTAAGATTACTATAAGCAACAATGATGATAAAAATAATTATCAGAAGTAAAATAATAATATAATAATGATAATGTACACATGTTCAGTAATAATTAGCATCTTGATATGGATGAATATATGGGTAATCTCGGCAAAGCAGAAGTGCTGACTGACACACATTTGTCCAAAATATTTGAGAGAAATATGTTGAGAAAATTCAGCTCAAGAAAAAAGTAGTAAAAACAAAAAGATTTGATATTTATGACGTGTGTGTGTATTGAGTATGTTGTGTGACGTGGTCATGGGTGACAAAGGATTAACAGGTTAAATGAAGAAATGACCTCAGCGTTGGCTAACTCATTAAGTGTAAAAGACCTCCTGTTGCTGCACAAAACATGGAGGCTTAAGGACGAACAATAGCATGGCGCACGTTGGACTTGATGATTAAGAAAGAAGTGTGCCAGGATCGTGGGACAACAACCCCCCTCTGCCCCACGCACCCCTAGTGCACATACACGCGTGCAACAGTTAGAGACAGTAGCATAACAACTTGTATTTTCAAATATAAAGATAAATAAATAAACATTCACTTCAGGAGTGTGTGATAACATCAGGAATCATATATATATATATATATATATATATATATATATATATATATTAGGAATATGTAACTGTGAGCATGGTACAAAGCCCCTTTACATGCAGTGCTTCTTAAATAGAGGGTGGGCCTGTTTGAGGTGTCAAGGGAAAGGGGGCATGTGACGGACTCCCAGCCGTCCTCGTGTGGGTTGCAGTGACACTGGACACACGACGCATCGTAGCAGGTTTGATTCCCATTTGTTGTTTCAAACGACCTTTCTTCGGGCCAGTCGGGCGCGCCTATTTCTTGTGCGCCGGCTCCTCTTCCTGGTCGCGCTGCACTTTTCGGTGCTCGCCTGCTGGGTCGGTGGCGGGGACTCATCTTGGCGTGATCTCTGTGTCGGGCTGGTGTTCAGGCTGCCGGGGTTTCTTTCCCTGTCTCCTCCCGATCGTGCCTCCTTCACCTCTTTTGAAGTCTAGGAGCAGATGCGCAGATTGTGAGCAGGTGTGTGTCTTACGCACCTGACTCCGATTGCCGTTCTCCTGCCGCTCCGCGTGCGTCACGCCTCTCCTCGCCGCCGTATGCCCTGCCTCCTAGCCTACATCTTGGTCCAGAACGCCTCTGTCCGCCCGCTGTCGGCCCGCTGTCGGCCCGTCGGCTCCGTCTCTCCACAGGGCATAACAGGCAATAGCGTCTTTAGGCCATGTCTACACTAAGTCGTTTGACCCCTTAAACGAATAATTATTTAGCCTAAACCCCGTTTCAGCCACACTAAGCTATTATTTAAGGTTCCCCTCCTGGGACAAATTTTTCCACGGGTAAGTGCAGTGTGTATTTCTTGAATCTACGGCACTTACCTTTGTATGGACTCGTTGATTGTTTACAAACTGAGTTCGGAGAGGAAGTGACGCCAGAAAGAACGCGCCACAGCCAGTTTCATACTTGGAGGCGAGTCATCCAGACATGCTATGTTTCTCATTCTTCTGCATGTACGGACGCTTGTGGAAATCAAACATGAATACTTTAAGAGAAAGCGATTGCAGCTATTTGGGATACAACACTTCTCAGACGGCAAGAGAACTTTCCAATGTTAGCTGTGATTCTACTTCGCGAAAAACTTCGTCCATTTGTTGAAGGAGAGTCAACGAGAATGCGAGCTCCCGTGGATTTGATACAAATAGAAGGGTGTGCTTTGTATTAGATGGCCGTCCAGGAAAGACTACGGAAAACGGGGATTGCTTTTGGACTGGCAAAGCAGACTGTATCAGTTATTGTCCGCCATGTATGTCACGGACTCAACGTCTAGGTCCAGAGTATATAAAGTCACCAAAAAGTAATGGACAATGAAGGTGTTTACATGTCTAATAAAGATTTGATTAATTTATGACAGCTCAGCTGTGATTCACTGCAACAGGGCCCCACAACACACCGGATTAGTTAATTGAAATACCACAACACTGGATATTGTTCAGATAAGTTAAATTTAAGAACTTGCACACAAAGCAACACTGGAGGTGACTATGACGTGCGCATCTTCCGCGCATGCGTATTAGGTTGCGTTTCGCCAGCGGACGGAGAGGAGAGGGGTTCTTAAACGGTGGCATTGTTGTGTGTGGACACCGATAAGGTTAGGTGAGATTTACCCTGGATAACCTTATCCGGCTTAGTGTAAACGGGTCCTTAGTGTTGGGAAAAATAACTATCTTAACACACACTAAAAAATTGGCCTGTCAATGCTAACATGTGATTAATAACAGAAAATGATTGCGTTACCAGGCAGCACGGTGGAAGAGGGGTTAGTGCGTCTGCCTCAAAATACAAAGGTCCTGAGTAGTCCCGGTTGGATGTTGTTTGCATGTCCTCCCCGTGACTGCGTGGGTTCCCTCCGGGTACTCCGGCTTCCTCCCACTTCCAAAGACATGCACCTGGGGATAGGTTGATTGGCAACACTAAATTGGCCCTAGTGTGTGAATGTGAGTGTGAATGTTGTCTGTCTATCTGTGTTGGCCCAGCGATGAGGTGGCGACTTGTCCAGGGTGTACGCCGCCTTCCGCCCGATTGTAGCTGAGATAGGCACCAGCGTCCACCGCGACCCCAAAGGAAATAAGCGGTAAAAAATGGATGGATTGCGTTACCAAAAAAATGAATGAAGATAATCTCAGTGTTGGTTTCGCACAGGAAGTGATCACGTCACACGCCATTGTGATGATAGTTACAAACTTGTAGAACGTTGTGCTCTGCACCCTTCAAAACAGACTCAGACGAAATTTAGATTCAACGGAGGTAATTAGTTAGTATTGCCGCAACAAACTGCAAACTGTAAAGCAGAGTCTATGCCTATTACAGGGGTCAGCAACCCGCGGCTCCGGAGCCGCATGCGGCTCTTTGATCACTCTGATGCGGCTCAGCTTGTCACGACTAACTCAGCTTGTCATCCTGCTTGTCAAACCTCGGGAGACGCCCACGGCCGCGCATATCCAGGGACAGGCCGCAGGACAAAAACATGTGGGTGTCCAAGTTAAAGAGCCTGACAGCGCACCTTGAAGATGTTTCACACCAGAAGGCCGTTCTTGCTCAGAATCACAAATGGTGTGATATTGAAAACCTCCCCAGACCAGACAAACTTGTGTTCGAAACTTATAATGCTATCCCCGATTTTTATGTGAACATGAAAAAGTATACACTTGGAGTCCTGTCGATCTTTGGATCCACATATGTATGTGAGCAGGTGTTCTCCAACATTAACTTTATTAAAAACAAACATCGCACACGCCTCAGATGAGAGTTTACAATCCTGTGTGAAGATAAAGGTGACGTCATACACCCCCGATGTGGAGACGCTGTGCGCTGCGGTTCAGGAGCAGAGATCACATTGACCATGTTTGATAAATATTTTAATTTCCTATAATTTTGCATCTATTCACATTTTTTAAAGGTTCAGTGAAATAGACATTTTACTATTTAGGTTGGCAGCTGACTGCACGGCGCCAGTAAAAGGATGACGACACAGAGAGAAAGGACGGCATTTTTGTTTCTCTGCCAGTGGATAATTTAAGTTCGGCGTTTTGTTTTTTCATTACTACAAGGAGGACTTAAATAGACATTTTACTTAACCTTCAACCCGACGTCTTTTTTGGAGTTAAAAACGTTTTGTTGCATGCAAAAATTTTATTTCATTTTCTCTGCAGTCGTTCATTGATTTCATAAACGTAACCCATTATAGTTTGTTTATACAAAGCACAAAGCAAAAAGAAAACTTTATATGCAGTGTTATTTAATTTTTTATTTTTTATTTTTATCTTATTTTATTTTTTTATTGTTTTGTCCTGTCCAGCTTCTCAGGCAAATTATATAGTTGATGTAGATGCCATATCGGCTGTTGAGATTTACTTTACAAAAGAGAAGTGTAGGATACTTCTCATGTTGCCTTATTTAAATTTGACTTTATCAAATGTATTTATATTATCATTTTGTGCAGCCGGGCTGGAGCAGGAAGGGATAAAAAGAGAAAAAAAAGGGAGTCAGAGAGGGAAATTGTGGGGATCAGAGGGGGATTAGACAGTGTTATTTCATGTTAAATTTCAAAAGAGTTTTGTGGCTCCCATTGTTTTATTTAATTTGTGAAATGGGTCAAAATTGCTCTTTGAGTGGTAAAGGTTGCAGACCGCTGGCCTATTATTGGGCAAATCTGCACAGTGGTTTTGCTTACTGTGTGTAGACTTTAACTGTGTGAACATGAAAAATTTAGTGTGTAAGCAATTGAAAAAAACTGTAATTCGTACTATACTTACTGTCACCAAGTTTTGAGCAAGTCAATAAAACATTTAAAAAATGTATTTTTGACATTCTGACTACTAAATTGCATTACTTACCAAATATTGGGATGTTTTCTTCAGCAAGTTTTATTCATGCAAGCAAAAAATAACCTGGGATTAACCATGAATAATCACATTTTAAGAGTGTAAATAATCTGATTTAAAAAAAAAATCACTTGAAAATTGAGGGGGGGTGAGGGGGATAAAAAATTATGTTTCATATGGGGGGCATTACTGAAAATGATTGAGAACTATTACTTTAAACTCAGTGGCCACTTCCTTCTGACAACTTCCTTTTGGAAGTAGTCTGTTGATCAATTGTTAGTGTTTGATTTAAACATACCGTAAGTAAAGATTTTAGATTGAATGAATGCTGTGATGATGCACTTGTGTGTTTCTGTGTGTTGAGCATGGTCAGAGTTTTAGCATCAATGTAACCATGGCAACAGTTAGTCAATTACTCTGCTTGTTGTTTATTGTGAGGCTCTCAGTCTGGAACATCTGCTCCCTCACGTTTCTGTCTCTTGCTTCTATGAGGTTGTGCACACGTGACATGTTACACAAATACACGCACGTGACATGTTACACACCTGACAGGGCACACAAAGTAGTAGATTGTAGTTTTAGGTTTTGTTTAGTTATTGTGTACTATCGACTTTGTTTTGATAAAACAATTGTATGTAGTAAAGGAGAATAAGGAACTAGTTAAAATATTGTGTTGGTATTGGTAAATTGTCATTAACAATCACCATAAATATATTGAAACAAATTACTGTTAATACATAAGATTGGTACTGGCTGATCTCATTCATTTGATCGGAGCATCCCTACTTTACAGTTTTTTCCATTTGCTTACACACAATTTTACTAACTGGGTGTCTTTTTTCAAAAGATATACACACTTTTCTAAACACCGAATTTCATTTTCTTAATTGCGAGATGATTTGCAATACGACACACTTCGGTCAAAACATATGCCCGTCCATCAAACCAAAGCAAGCCTTTTTAAAAATGCAGTTTTATTTTCATCTCACTCACACAGACTTCAAATGGTAAGACACTATTGTACAAAACACATTTTTAAAAACCCCTATTTTACTATAAGAAATCACATGTTTGGTGCATTTTGCTCGACATTTTTAGCATATGTGATGAATGATTACTGTAACTAGACAAAATATATTGGCAAATCCATAGCAATCTTTATTGTTTGCTTTGAAGTGGGCCTACTGGTATACGTAAGGACCTAAAGAGAAAGTAAGATATCCTGTAATCTTTTCAAGAACTGCTCAACAATGATCCTGCGAACTGAAAATATTTATTTTTACCAGTCAAGTAAAGTAGTGAAGTGAAGTGAATTATATTTATATCGCGCTTTTCTCTAGTGACTCAAAGTGCTTTTACATAGTGAAACCCATTATCTAAGTTACATTTACACCAGTGTGGGTGGCACTGGGACCAGGTGGGTAAAGTATCTTGCCCAAGGACACATTAGTGACTAGGATGGCGGAAGCAGGGATCGAACCTGGAACCCTCAAGTTGCTGGCACGGCCGCTCTACTAAATGAGCTATACCGCTAGAGTAACACATCACAGTGCGCTTTATTCACTAACTGTGTTACAAAAAAGAGAAATTAGAATAACACATAATGTTGATTATATAGAGAACATACAAACCCTGTATTTATTAAATCACAATTATTGAAATTCAACAATTTGGTGCATTTGCAAATAGCTAAAATTATGTATGAAGCAAACTATAACCTGCTACCTAAAATGTGCTACAATTTTTCTTAACAAAAGAGGAGAAATATAACCTTAGAGAAAAATCAAATTTAAAACATGTGTCTGCTCGTACAACACTTAAATTAAAACCTTTAGCATATCAGTATGTGGAATTAAAAAGGAAATGGATTAACCAAATAAATCAAACAAAGCACCAATATGATTCAGTTTAAGAGACTATTAAAACTACAAGTGTTCACAAAGTACCCAGAACAAGAATTATGATGAACCCCTAAATTGGCCCTCGTGTGTGACTGTGAGTGTGAATGTTGTCTGTCTATCTATGTTGGCCCTGTGATGAGGTGGTGACTTGTCCAGGGTGTAGCTGAGATAGGCACCAGCGCCCCCCGCGACCCCAAAGGGAATAAGCGGTAGAAAACGGATGGATGGATGAATGTGGAACCCTTTTTTTCTTTTTTTATTGAGACAAATATTATTTGTGTATTAAATATTTGTTTGCTTACTCTGGTTTATTATTTATGTGTTCCCTGTTCTGTTACAGAGAACAAGGAAATTGGATGAAATTGCTATAGTATGAAAAGGGGTAAGATTAAATAAGCGCTGCTTCTTCCTACTCCTTTTGGGACGTGCTGTGATGAAAAAACTGGAAATGTGTGATGTATTGTACTATATGCATGTTCGAAATAAACTGAAACTGAACTGAACTGAACATTAGTCAACAGCGACATGCAGTACAAAAAATCTGGAGATTAATAAAAATGACAGCATAGACCAGGGGTCACCAACGCGGTGCACGTGGGCACCAGGTAGCCCGTCAGAACCAGATGAGTAGCCCACTGGCCTGTTCTAAAAATAGCAGCACTTACCAGTGAGCTGCCTCTATTTTTTTAAATTGTATTTATTTACTAGCAAGCTGGTCTCGCTTTGCTCGACATTTTTCATTCTAAGAGAGACAAAACTAATAGAATTTGAAAATCCAAGAAAATATTTTAAAAACTTGGTCTTCACTTGTTTAAATAAATTCATTTATTTGTTTTACTTTGCTTCTTATAACTTTCAGAAAGACAATTTAAGAGAAAAAAATACAACCATAAAAATGATTTTAGTATTTTTAAACACATATTCCTTTTTACCTTTTAAATTCCTTCCTCTTCTTTCCTGACAATTTAAATCAATGTTCAAGTAAATGTATTCTTTTTATTGTAAAGATTAATAAATATATTTTGATTTAATTCTTAATTTTAGCTTCTGTTTTTTCGACAAAGAATATTTGTGAAATATTTCCTCAAACTTATTATGATTACAATTCAAACTAATTCTGGCAAATCTAGAAAATCTGTAGAATCAAATTTAACTTTTATTTAAAAGTCTTTTGAATTTCTTTTAAAATTTTTGTTCTGGAAAATCTAGAAGAAATAATTATTAGTCTTTGTATACATGTAATATGGCTTGGTCCAATTTGTCATATATTCTAACAAAGTGCAGATTTAAAACATGTCATCCAAATTCTAAAATTTATCTTAATCAGGAAAAATTACTAATGTTCCATGAATTACTTTTTACATTTTTTCAAAAAGATTCGAATTAGTTAGTTTTATTATTGATAACATAGAGTTAAAGGAAAATTGAGCAAATTGGCTGTTTCTGGCAATTTATTTAAGTGTGTATCAAACTGGTAGTAATCAGTACCCAAGAAGTAAGTAGCTCTTGGTTTCAAAAAGGTTGGTGACCCCTGGCATAGACTATAGGCTACATGCGCAGATTTAGGCAACAGCCACTCTACCGTACCGTACTCAAAAGCCTCAGTTATTGATTCTAATCATCACCTGCCCGTCTAGCTGGATCAGGCCATAGTATCTCATCCACATCACATGTGCTAGATGGGAAGGTGTGTGTCAAGCATTGTGTGTAATAGTTTGCAAAAACTGTGAAGCAAATATTAGGCAAATTTGCACTGTGGTTTTGCTTACTGTGTGAAGACTTTGTTAACTGTGTGAACATTTAAAATTGTGTGTGTAAGCAATTGGAAACAACTGTAATAACAACTTGCTGTCTCCAAAACTAATTTTTCATAGTCTAGTGACTTTTTAAGAATTCTATATGCATGATTTGAGGCTAAAAATTGTGGTAAGTGATGCATAAATCTGTTAGTGTGGCCAAAGCCCAGGGTAGAATCTGACCCAACACCCATAACCATTGTGTGTGTGCATGTGTGTGCGTGTGTGCGGTGCATGTAGGGGTCATTGCATAGTTAATTAACACATGGAACCCATTGGCATTAATCATCCAGCTATCATGTTGTCCTCATTTTTCCCTTGATTCTTCATGTGTTTAACCATTTGTGTGTGTTGTCTTGGCATTTGTCCGTGTGTGTGTGTGTGTGTGTGTGTGTCTGTGTGTGTGTGTGTGTGTGCGTGCGTGTGTGTGTGTGTGTGTGTGTGTGTTCTGGCAATGCTGACTTAATGCTGACATCGCTCTGTTTACACAGTCACTTTTAGGGGACCTCTGACGGTATGGGGACAAAAAAAACTGGTCACCTAAAGGGAAATCTCTTTAAACAATATTCAGATCCATTCTATATGTTTCTATATATGGTAGTTGGAGTTGCAGACAACTTCATTACTACTAAATAGCAGTTTTCAGTAATGTCATAGAAGATTCAGGATTTGCTTTAACATAGTCTTCTATTGTCTTCGTTCATGGTTTCTCCAAAAGCTGCTCGCACTTTGCTCACATGACAAGATCTTTCTGCAGGAGGAGGCTTAGAAAATCCTTTTTAGTTTCTCATAAAGGCCAAATTATAGTTTACTAAAGCTAAGTAAAGCTAAGTTTCCTATAAGAGGACAGCTGTAGTGGTGTATTCTGAGGATCATGTTATATTTAATTTGAACTTTTTTTTTTTTAAATGGTCCTCAGTAGTCACATACAAATTTGTGTGAATTATGCAAAATTATTTAAATTTGGTCCCCATGAACCATATTAACTCTTTTTCCCCAGGGTCCCCAGTAAGAATGATCAGCACATTACTTCATCAATCCAGAGATTTAAATACGTGTATGAGCTAACTGGGCAATGGCCATTTTAACTCATTTTTTTATGCCTTCATAACCTGTAGAAAGTGTGGTCCCCACAAGTGATGATCAAAAACTTGGTCCCCATTCCAGATGATAACCTGTGTGTGTGTGTGTGTGTGTGTGTGTGTGTGTGTGTTTGTGTGTGTGTGTGTGCGTGTGTGTGTGAGTGTGTGTGTGTGTGTGTGTGTGTGTGTCTTAAGGCAAGGCAGAAGGTGGATGAGGACATGCTTTTGTTGTGAGGAAGTATGATTAAATGCAGGCTCATTTGTATGCTCAGTTTGAGGATTATTGACTGTTGGAGACTGAGGGAAGCTAAAAGGGTTGTCTGAGGTCACAAGGTCATGCTTCTTCTCGGGATGGTACCTTTCACATTTTAATCTGTACGGTGTTAACTCCTGGTATCTGGGAATTGACACCGGAACCAATTTCTGTGTGTGTCTTCAAATGTGTTGATAAATGTTTTAAAAAAATATATATATTTTTTAATTGAACACTTAATTGTGCTGTGAAGTTATCTTGTTTTCTTACACTTCCGTGTTTCAATGCAAGTACTGTACTTTACTGTATTGTAGAACACACTTTGTATGCAGTTGCAATTCCAAGACGTTAGATAGCAGTAGTGTATGGACTACTTTGTGGCGTTGTAGTCAGGAAGTAGTCTTATAAGCCAGTCTTGTCTTGTTGAGTCTTACTAAGTTTTCATACTGTAAGTATTGTACATGTTACACACCAGCTGTTTGACGTGCGTCTTAGCTGTAGTTTTCATTACAACATTTGGAGGTGTTAAAATTCGCCATGTAAAATCACTAATTCTAATTGGTAGCATGTCTATTTTAAATCCAATGTAAACTAGCCTTGAGCTACCACAATTTGAAAAGTGGAAACTTACTATACTATTGAGTGCCATCTCTTTGTTTTATCGGCATGGAGACTTGTAACATTACTTAAAGGCAGTTTGGCTGAGTCCGCTCTGAGTGCTTATTCCCCTGCGAAGTGTGGCTGCAACCGTATCAATATATGGAATTGTTTGGAGTTATGCGAGGCGGTACCCGATATGATGGATTTCATTAATTCTACATCATTCTGGTTTAGGGTTACAGTTGAGATGGAGCCTATCCCAGATTAGTTTAATTGAGAGGTAGGTTACACACAATAAAATGTTCTTGGAAAAAAAAAGACTATTCTCATTTTACAGTCAGCTGAAAAAGACCATAGATTGCTCCTTTTTGCACACACACACACATTCGCGCGCGGCACACAGACTCTCACGCACACACACGTGTGGGTGCACCCTAATTTTCCGTGACTGACCTTCCTTCAAGCCATGTTGCATCCATGAGAAATCACAGATAGCCTCCAGCTGTACCACAAACATGGTGTCCATGCGTATGTATGTGTATTTTTTTTACTGTGTGTGTTTTTACTGTGTGTGTGCATATTTGTTTCTGTGTGTGTCTGTGTGTGTCTGTGTGTGTCTGTGTGTGTTTGTTTCTGTGGGTGTGTGTATTTTTTCTACACGTGTGTCTCTGTCTGTTTCTTTGTGTGCGTGTCTCTTTGTGTGTCTGTTTGTTTCTGCCTGTGTGTGTCTGAGTGTTACTGTGTGTGTTTCGTTTTGTGTGTGTGTCTGTGTGTGTTTGTTTCAGTATGTGTTTGTATCTCTGTGTGTGTCCTTAGTATGTTTGACTTTTGAGTGAGCCTGTCCTGATTGCATGCATGACAAGTTGTGTATTTTTGTGTGTGTTTTGCATGACTACTTTCATGACTACTGTGAAGTTGAAGTTTTTAGGTCACATGATCACATCAAGAATGCATTGTTGTCATGATGTGTAAAATGTTCATGCAGCATAATAACAAATCACACACAAAAACAAAGTGTTCCTTTTTTATTATTTCACCACACTTTCCAAACGATAAAGCATACATTCATTATATTATAAAAAATATATTTTTAATGTATTTTAATGCACTGCGATGAGGTGGCGACTTGTCCAGGGTGTACCCCGCCTTCCGCCCGATTGTAGCTGAGATAGGTGCCAGCGCCCCCCGTGACCGCAAAAGGGAATAAGCGGTAGAAAATGGATGGATGGATGTATTTTTATGCAGATGACCTTTCCCATTTTTATTGAGGACTCCCTGCTCTGCCTGTGAGACGTCTGCAGATGACATGTCAGTCACTTCTCATTTACTTATTAATTTTACTTTTGTAAATTTTCTTTTTTTTTTTTGTCAAGGACTAGAAAGAAGGCAGATTCCTGCAAAAAAAAAAGAAAATGATAATAACAAAAGTGTATAAAAGTGTGAAGCAGAGGCTCATGCATAATTCATGAGGTGGGAGGGGTCAAGGTGAGGGGGCGGTGACAGATGGAGAGTGTGAGAGGAGAGCACACATCCTGAGAGGCAGTGAGCGCTCAGAGAAAGGACGAGAGGAACAGACAGATTGTTGGGCTGACGATCAATGAACGCCATGGATAGCAAATAGGAAGCGAGTCTAAATTTTACACGTCTAGCCTGCAGCCATTGATGCTGTCAATGATTGACAGCTGCTACTCTTTGTTGTTGTTGTCAGACTGTTGTCGCTTGTTTTGGATGCTGAAGGATTGATAGGATTGGAATTACGCGTCTGTCTGCCAACCTCAAGACTTGCATTGAGAGGTAATACTGAGTGTGTGTGTGTCTTAACTGTGCTTCACACCAATATAATTGTTTTGTATCATAACCAATGATTTTTGGCGCTTTGAACATATTATTCTTGATATATTTATAGTGTTTTTTAGCACAGATACTTTAAATTCATTTTTGTTGGTCAATGTACACAAATCCATTTTAAGCTTTCTACAATTTTTATGAATTTCGAGGCTGTTTGAATGATGATAAATTGGACAAACAAACACAGACACACAAACGCACACACACACACACACACAAACACACACACAATGTTCCAGTCCAATTAGCTGTCTGTCGCTTATGATTGGAAAAGCATTGATTTTTACATACAATAATATTGATATTCCTTCTTCTTTTAATTTGATTTGTTTATTAGTTATTGGTGTCTATAATGCATGTACACTCTGCTTGATTTACAGTACCGGTATTATACACACATATATATATGTATATATATATATATATATATATATATATGTATATATATTTATATAACATGTATTGTGTATATATGTGTGTGTAACACTTTAGTATGGGGAACATATTCACCATTAATTAGTTGCTTATTAAAGTAACAAATACTTAATTTAGAGTTATTTGGACACTAGGGGAACATATAAGGGTTAGGGTTAGGGTTACTAATAAGCAATAATTCTGAGGTTATTGAAGTAAGACATTTAGTTAATGGCTTACTGATTGTATAATAAGACCATGCAGAATAAGGCATTAATAAGTACTTAATAATGACTAATTAAGAGCCATTATGTTACTAATTTTCATGTTAATAAGAAACTAATTAATGGTGAATATGTCCCCCATACTCAAGTGTTACCATATATATATATATATATATATATATATATATATATATATATATATATATATATATATATATATATATTTTACGCATATTTGATTGATCTAGATTATCAAGCAAGTAATTTACCACAATTAATCAGAACTAATCACAGTTGAAAAGTGTGTTTAATCTGATTTTAAAAATTAAGGATTTGACACTTTAACTTATCTCATTATTTATCAAAAAGTATTCACAATAATCATTTCTAATGCAGATTAATCACCCAATTCATGTCAAAGTATCGGTGTGTTTTTTAAGGTCATTTATTTTGCAAGCAAGTAAATAATCACAATTAATTGTAATTAATCACAATTCAAAAGTGTGATTAACCTGATTTAAAAAAGTAAAAATGGTGAGACTCGAACTCATGCAATTAATCACAAACATTTTTTTTTGCATTAATCATGTATCAATGCAGAGTAATCACCCAATCTGTGGTAAAATAACAAGGTCTTTTTTCAAGTTGATTTCAAATATGCAAGCAAGTAATTTATCTGTTGTTTGGTGCCTGATAGTGGCAGTCCGGTCCCTGTGTGTGTGATCAGTGTCAGAGCTGGTCCGCATTGCCGGTAGTAAGTCGGACGTGTTTCCAGTGGAGGTTGGACTCCACCAGGGATGCTCTTTGTCACCGGTTCTGTTCATTACTTTCATGGACAGAATTTCTAGGCGCAGTTAGGGTGTTGAGGGGATCGGGTTTGGTGGCTGAAGGATAAGGTCTCTGCTTTTTGCAGATGATGTGGTCCTTCTGGCTTCATCTGACCATGATCTTCAGCTCTCACTGAATCGGTTGAGTGCGATCAGCACCTCAAAGTCCAAGTCCATTGTTCCCCCTCGGAAAAGGGTGGAGTGCCATCTCCAGTTCGGGGAGGAGATCTTGCACCAAGTGGAGGAGTTCAAGTATCTCGGAATTTTGTTCATGAGTGAGGGAAGAGTGGATCGTGAGCTCGACAGGCAGATCGGTGCTGCGTTTGCATTGTTTGGACGATGTATCAATCAATCGTGGTGAAAAAGGAGCTGAGCCGGACAGAAAAGCTCTCAATTTACTGGACGATCCACGTTCTCATTTTCACCTATGGTCATGAGCTTTGGGTTAGGACCAAAAGGATAAAATCACAAAGTACAAGCGGCCGAAATTAGTCTCCTCTGACAGGTGGTAGGGCTATCCCTTACAGATAGGGTGAGAAGCTCTCTCATTCGGGAGGAGGTCAGAGTAAAGTCGCTGCTCCTCCAGATTGAGGGGAGCCAGATTAGGTGGTTCGGGCATCTGGTCAGGATGCCAACCGTACGCCTACCTGGTATGAGGCCACGGGGAAGAACCAGGTTATGTTGGAGAACTCTGTCTCTCAGCTGGCCTGGGAACGCCTCAGGATCCACTGGGAGGAGCTGGACAAAGGGGCTGGGAAGAGGGAAATCTGGGTTTCTCTGTTTAGGCTGCTGCCCCCGTGACCTGGAGATGGATGGAAAGTAATTAGTCAGAATTCAAAAGTGTCAATAAACTCATGTGAAAACATAAATACGCTTTAACTCATTTGATTACTCCCAAAAAATTGAACGCATTAATCATGTATTAATCCAGATTAATCACCTAATTTATTTTGAGCGCACATGCTCTTTTACCCTAACTGTGGATGTTAACCCAAAGGCGGCCTGGGTTGTTATACGGTCAGTGATCAGGCCAATGAATACGTCAGTGCAAAGATGAGTGACCCAGATGCTACTTCAGGTAAATCTGTTTGCAAGATAAATGGAGCACGGTCAAAGAAGAACATTTGAAACATCTCTCTGTTTGACATCCTGGCAATAAAAATGCATTTCAGTCCAAACATTGGGGTCTTTTCTTAAATTAATTCAAATAACGCAAGCAAGTGATTTACTGCGATTAATTTTGGTTAATTGCAGTGAAATTAATCTGATTAAAAAAAAAAAAATGGTTTGACATCTCAAATTTATATTGTTTTGAAAAGCACACACAAATTTGATCTGCTTTCAGGGCTTTGCAAACGTTGTTTGTGTTATTGCTGAAGTCAGCGTATTGTGGATCAGTCATGAAGCTGTTGGTTGTTAAAGTGACCACATGTCCTGTACAAGAGGGGTCGCGGTTTACGCAAACGATACGCTTGATCTTTTGAAATGAGTTTATTGACCCTTTGCTGAGTGTTCTGATAGGTAAGGAAGTGTAATAATCACGGAGTAACTTATATTGCCGTAACGATAACACTGATAATACAGCAAGTCTACTATCATGTATGATGTATTGGAATAAAAAAGCTATGTTTGTGTTGGTAGGCGCTTGTGCTGAAATGTTTATGGTATAATGGAGGATGTAGCACACGTGTATGCTTGTAATAGAAACACGTACATACATAAAAGCACAACACAATCATGAGATTCACTTGGGGCAATCATGAGATTCACTTGTGGCTTAGTGTCTTCATCAATACACATGTAAATACAAGCATGTTCAATCCATTTTTCACATTTCTGGCGAGGCAGACAAACTTGTTGGGTGAACTGTGGACTGATTTGGAAATGTTTGAAGAGCGAGGAGAGACGTGTGTCTACAGACGGGATGCCCATGAGCCAAGCACTTAACCTACATTTGTGCCAGAGCGTCTGTCAGTGCCTGAAAGGTTTGAGGATACAACCGTCTGCTTCAGCAAGACATGATATTAAAGATAAGCAAGCAGTGATAACCTACACGTAACACCATGGAACTGTTAACTCTCTTATATTTGGGCAGTATTCACAGGCAGTATTATTATGTAGTATTCACATGCAGTATTATTATGTAGTATTCATATTCAGTATTATTGTACTAAATAATATATCGCGAGAATTGATTTGTTTTAAAAAAATCCAGGGCTGCACAATTTAGAGAAAAAAACTTAATTGTGATTGTCCTCTCCAAAATTGCGATTGCGATTGGATTTGCGATTTTTATATTTTATACAAAAAAAATCATAAAACTGCAAAAAATAACGAGTGATGAAAGAAATGTTACTTTTAGGCTATGTCTACACTAAGCCGGATAACAGCTTAAACAAATAATTATTTAGCCTAAGCCTCGTTTCAGCTACACTAAATCAGCGTTTAAGGTCCCCCTCTTCGGACAATTTTTAACACGGGTAAGTGTGCTGTGTAATTCGTGATTCTCCGGCTCTTCGCTTTTTATGGACTCATTGATTGTTTACAAACTGAGCTCGGAGAGGAAGTGACGCCAGAAATATGAAGGTGTGTCATGCAGACACACCCGTATGGAAATCACACGTGAATACCTTAAGACAGTGGTTCTCAACCTTTTTTCAGTGATGTACCCCCTGTGAACATTTTTTTAAATTCAAGTACCCCCTAATCAGAGCAAAGCATTTTTGGTTGAAAAAAAGAGATAAAGAAGTAAAATACAGCACTATGTCATCAGTTTCTGATTTATTACATTGTATAACAGTGCAAAATATTGCTCATTTGTAGTGGTCTTTCTTGAACTATTTGGAAAAATAATATATAAAAATAACTAAAAACTTAAAAAATTGAAAAATAAAAAAGTGATTCAATTATAAATAAAGATTTCTACACACAGAAGTAATCATCAACTTAAAGTGCACTCTTTGGGGATTGTAATAGAGATCCATCTGGATTCATGAACTTAATTCTAAACATTTCTTCACAAAAAAGAAATCTTTAACATCAATATTTATGGGACATGTCCACAAAAAATCTAGCTGTCAACACTGAATACTGCATTGTTGCATTTCTTTTCACAGTTTATGAACTTACATTCATATTTTGTTGAAGTATTATTCAATAAATATATTTATGAATTATTTTTGAATTGTTGCTGTTTTTAGAATATTTTTTAAAAATCTCATGTCCCCCTTGGCATACCTTCAAGTAACATTTGAGAACCACTGCCTTAAGAGAAGCAAACGCGTGGTTGCATCTATTTCGGATACAACATATCTCAGACGGCAACATAGACGGTTGGCAGCCTGGTGGGATATGTTTGTCACCGAGTGTGTTGTGCCAGCTGAACGGCAAGAGAACTTTCGAATGTCCAGGTCAGTTTACTTAGTGAAATACTTTGTCCATTTGTCGAAGGGGAGACAACGACAGACTACGAAAAACAGTGAATACATTTGGATTAACAAAGCAGACTATTACTAGTTGTCGTCCGCGATGTATGTCGAGCGATTACTCAACATCTAGTTTTGTACTCCATAACTATGGTGAAGCCATGAAAATCATGGTCAGATGAAGCCAGAAGGACCACATCATCTGCAAAAAGCAGAGACTTTATCAAGTACGACCGCCAATTTCAGCCTACAAGCATAGTGTCCTAAACAGATATCTATGATTTGTGTAAAATGTTCTTTATCACATTATTTACTTTCAGACGTCCATTTAAGATATGATTCATGTATGATGACTCAGGTGTGAATCACTACAATAGCCCTAGTCTAACAGCGGCTGATGGTGAGACAAGCAAGGTTTACTGTTAAAAAAAATGTGGCAATAGTCTACATTGAAACACAGGGTAAGGATACACTTCCAGGTCAGAGGTGGCTATTGTCTCAAGGTGCCACATATTAAAACAATATGCCATAATTTACTTAAAAACATTTTTGTCTTTATGCAAACAGACTTTGACTTTTTGTCTACATCAAGGGTCACCAACTCGGTGCCCACGGGCACCAGGTATCCCGTAAGGACCAAATGTGTCGCCCGCTGGCCTGTTCTAAAAATAGCTGAAATAGCAGCACTTACCAGTGAGCTGCCTCTATTTTTTAAATTTTATTTATTTACTAGCAAGCTGCACTCGCTTTACTCGACATTTTTAATTCTGTCACGCCTGTAAGTTTATGTTTTGGTTTTGGTCAGGTTATGTTTAGTTTTTTGGACATTTAGGTTCTATCTTGGCATTTCTTGTTTTGTTTTCGTCTCCATGCCAACTCATTACTTTTCAAACCTGTCATGTCACGTCCCCGTTCTCAGCCTCACCTGTTTTCACTAATCATCACAGCTACTTAAGTCACACTTTTTATTGTCTGCTTTCTGGGATCTTCACACACGCACACACGCTACCTATGCTGCACCTTCTTCACGCCCTCGTTTATCTGCTTCATGGCTTGCTACGCTGTTCATTTTGATCCACGTAAGTTTTGTATTTATGCCACAGTGCACTCTTTTGTTTCATGTCTTTAGTCTTGCCATCGAGCTGTTTAAGTTTATAGTTAAATTGTCTTTCATGCCATTGAGCAAGTGTTTTTGTTTTCCCTGTTTTGTATATATAATATAATTAAAACATATACTCACGTCCACGCCTCGGTTGTGCTGATTCTCATCTGCGTCGAAGAAGCAATCCATGTCCAAGCCAAATTGTGACAAATTCTAAGAGGGACAAAACTCAAATAGAATTTGAAAATCCAAGAAAATATTTTAAAGACTTGGTCTTCACTTGTTTAAATACATTCATTTATTTTTTTAGTTTACTTCTTATAAGTTTTTAGAAAGACAATTTTAGAGAAAAAATAAAACTTTAAAAATGATTTTCGGATTTTTAAACACATACCGTATACCTTTTTACCTTTTAAATTCCTTCCTCTTCTTTCCGGACAATTTAAATCAATGTTCAAGTACTTTTCTTTTTTTTATTGTAAAGAATTATAAATACATTTTAATTTAATTCTTCATTTTAGCTTCTGTTTTTTCGACGAAGAATATTTGTGAAAAATGTATTCAAACTTGTTATGATTAAAATTAAAAAAAAATATTCTGGCAAATCTAGAAAATCTTTAAAATCAAATTTAAATCTTATTTCAAAGTATTTTTAAATTTCTTTTTAATTTTTGTTCTGGAAAATCTAGAAGAAATAATGATTTGTATTTGTTAGAAATATAGATTGGTCCAATTTGTTATATATTCTAACAAAGTGCAGATTGGATTTTAACCTATTTAAAACATTCCATCAAAATTCTAAAATTAATCTTAATCAGGAAAAATTACTAATGATTTTCCATAAATTCTTTTTATTTATTTATTTTTTTTAAAGATTCGAATTAGCTAATTTTTCTGTTTTTTTTTTTTTCTCGGTTGAATTTGGAATTTTAAAGACTTGAAATTGAAGATAAACTATTAATTTAATTTTTACTTTTTAATTTACATTTTTTTCCTGTTTTCTCCTCTTTTAAACCATTCAATTAAGTGTTTTTTTCATCATTTATTCTCTACAAAAAACCTTCCGTAAAAGGTAAAAAAATTTACGACGGAATGACAGACAGAAAGACCCATTTATTTATATATATATATATATATATATATATATATATATATATATATATATATATATATATATATATATATATATATATCAATGTTTACTTATATAGCCCTAAATCACTAGTGTCTCAAAGGGCTGCACAAACCACTACGACATCCTCTATATATGTCTTGATTGCAACCTATGCTTAAAAGAGAAACTGTTTATTATATATCATCCAAACCTGTCATCTCTCAACAAGCGCAGTGAAATCATTTCAACATGCCGCCACAGACGGAAACACCTCCTAGGTAACACATGAGCCAATCACCACACCCTACGCCTGCCTGTACCCACCCACTCTGTGCCCTATATAAACCATTGTATGTGAATGCTTCCATTAAAATCTCCTGATGATTGATGGAACCCCTCATGAAACAGTTCTGTAGAGATGAAGTAGTCTTGTGATTTTTCCCACACCTACATATATATATATATATATATATATATATATATATATATATATATATATATATATATATATATATATATATATATATATGTATACACATATATATATTAAAGGTAAATTGAGCAAATTGGCTATTTCTGGCAATTTATTTAAGTGTGTATAAAACTGGTAGCCCTTCGCATTAATCAATACCCAAGAAGTAGCTCTTGGTTTCAAAAAGGTTGGTGACCCCTGGTCTACATTATGTTCTCAAACTGAAGAAATATTCGATGAAAACTATATAGTCTTTATTATACAGTGTAACCATAATAATAATACAGGTAACCATTTAAAAGGATATACACTTTTACTCCTCATTACTACAGCATTGTTTACCATTTTATTGTAATTGGAGGGTAAACACGTTTGTTATCCTAAATAAATAAACAAACATAACATTGACTAATTTCTGTTAGCAATAATTTAGCCTAAATAGATATTGAACATCTTAAAGTGTACTTTTTTTCCAAGGTGAAAAAATGTAATCGGACGTTGTCTTTTTGTTTATTGCTATCACGTGATCACATCTTTGCTTACACGTCTGTGTTCACATCGTCTATATCGATTTGAAGCTGTAATATTACCACAAAGGAATATTTGACTTTATAATTCTATGTTTTTCCGCCTAACTTGCATTAGTTTGCGGCACTTTTCACTGGAGAGTCGCGAGGCTGTCTGTACTGTGTGTGTGTTGGCGGCGACACCCAACTCTAGTCTGCACCGAGACAAATATTGTGAATGACTGAAAAGAGGGGTCACTCTGTTCAGTTAATTCCACTCTTAAATAACCGCGCTCAGGTGCTGAGAGCGATGCACAAAGTAAGGTGTCGTTCTTCCTGTTTGAAACAAGAAACAAACGAACGCAAGGCTCAACAATTCTGATTGGCAAACATGTCAAACTCAGACTCTTGCGGCTATTTAGCGCACTAATTAAAACCTTCTTGTAGATTTAATTTCCACTAACCGTGCAGCCTTACAAGAATCGTATGAATTGAATCATCACCCAAGAATTTGAACGAAATCGAATTGTGATTTGTTGTAATATTCCAATCCCTCTTTTGCAGTGTCATTACTTATCAAAAGATTATACATCACATCTTTTCACAATTGTACTGTTACAGTGGGAGAAAAAAACGGCACGGACGCAGGGACGTTGTTGGCTTGCAGCGTGTTTATTGAAATATATATACATGAAGTTTGTGATTAACCCAAATGTATACGGTGTATGTGTACATATGTGTGGCGATTATTTGAGAGGATTGTTACCAGGTGGTGTTGAAGGTGCATGTTGAGATCGCTGCGGGAGTCCAGAAAGGGCAAGGCAGACTTGTAGGTCCAGGGACAGGCAGGAGGTCAGGGGCTGGAGCGAGGCGTCATAGTCCAAGGGCAGGCGTGAGGTCGAGATCCAGGAAGGCAGCAGAGAGTCCAGAGGGGATCTAGGGAGACGAGACACACAGCTCAAAACCAGGGGGATGACGAAGGACTGCTGGATGACGTCACAGGACAAGACACAATGAGCACAACAGAGGGGAAACAAAGAGCGAGGAAGCACATGGGCAAGGAAGCGAGAGGCGTGTAAGATTTACTGTACAGGTACAATTAGCTACGTTCTGCCATTGGAACGCAGGACGCTCTGGCTTATGAAGGCAGGATTTTCATCATTGTCAGGTGTGTTGATTGCAGGATGATTGAAGGCGCCCAGGAGCGTGTCCCGAGGCGTGCTCAGCAGAGCGCAGAGCGGAGGGAGAGGTGGCAGGTGTTTGAACCGTAACACTTACATGTAACTGCAGAACACAATGATATGTAAGTTTTACCTCGTTCTCTTTCTTTGACAAATTCACTCAAGTGCATTACACTTGTGTACGTAAACTTCCACTCAATCTTTTGAGTGCGGAAGTGCATTACACGAGAAGTACGTTAAAATGCAGTACTTTGTCAATACCTGGAAAATGTGCTCAAAACATCCTAAATGGTGAGTGTGGCTAGTGGAAAGTGAGGGACTCACTTGAAATACATATAATAATAATGGATCCTATATTTTATGGCGCTTTTGTAGACACTAAGCACTTTACAGTGAGAACTGAAAACCCATCTTTCATTAAGTCCACATTCACACATCGTTGGTGGTAAGCTACATTTGTAGCCACAGCTGCCCTGGGGCAGACTTACACCGAGTAGGCTGCCAATTTGCGCTGACCACCACCAAACGTTCATTCACATTCAAACACCAGTGTGAGCTGCCCCGAGGAAAGGTGTGTGAAGTGTCTTGCCCAAGGACACAACGGCAGTGACTAGGCTGGCGTAAGCTGGATTCGTATATGGAGCCTTCAAGTTTCTGGACAGCTGCTCTAGCTTCTGAGCCACGCCGCACGAAAAATTGTGGTTAAGGAGCAGCGCATTAATATGAAACTTAGCAATAATAATAAAAATAAAAATAAGAAATAAAAGAAAGAAAGAGAATGAGAAAAAGAACAATAAATGATAATAATTGAAAGAGAAAGGAAAATAAATGAAAGTTGGAGAAGGATATGGATGAAAAATAAGGAGAACGAAGAAAAAGAAGGTGGAAGAAGAAGGAGAAGAAAATAGATGGAAAAGCAAGCAAGAAGAAGAAGCATAAACAAGAAGGTGAAAGAAGAATAAGAAAAAGAAAGAGAAGAACAAAGAAGAAAGACATATTCGAAGGAAGAAAGAAGAAAGGACAACGAAGAAAAAGGAAAACAAAAAAAGAAAGAGAAAAAAAACAAGGCGTAAAAAGAAAAAGGAAAGTACATGAAAGTTGGAGAAGAATAATGAAGAAAAACTAGGAGAAAGAAGAAAAAAGAAAGTGGAAGAAGAGGAAGAAAGAAGAAGAAACAGAAGGAAGAAGGTGAAAGAAGAATAAGAAAAAGAAAGAGATAAAAGAAGAAGAAAGGAGGAGAAAGCAGTAGAAAAAGAAGAAGAACAAAGAAGAAGGACATATAGGAAGGAAAAAGAAAGAAAGGACAAAGAAGAAAAAGGACAATGAAAAAGAAGGAGAAAGAATAAAAAGGAAGACAAGGTTCCACGCCTTGCTCAAGCGTGCCTGGACACTTACTAGTCGAGAATAGTCAGGATCCTCAGACTAGGATGTTCAACTAGTGATTCCAGAATGTGAAAACCTTACAGTATGACCCTCAGGCGCCTCATATGAATGAAACGAACAGTGGAAAACAGAAGCTTGTGTGACAAAAACATTCATGTCATAATGGACAAAATGTCCTTTCATGGCAGACATAATGTCTTTAGTGTGAGGAAGGAAGTGGACAAGACGGAAACATCCTGTTTGACTAAATTGAATTTGGTCCTGGAATAATGACACAACTGTACGTGTTGGATGTAAGGCTGCAAGGCACACCAGCCAATGGCTAATGACTTCAATCACCACGGTAACCTCAAGGCAGATGGAGCCATGCCCAAACCAGGACTGGAAGACACACACTCACACACATTTGTTATCTATTATTCATTCGCCAATCATTTGTGGTCGCTTTTTCCCGCCTTGAACAAAATTTTATGTGAACATATTTTTTTTATTTAACTCTTCTCGAAGATTTCTCGTACAATTTATGAAAAATAAAAAATAAATGTGTTTATTGAAATCTTTTGATGGGCATTTAACTGAAATACTGTACAATACAAATCAATTGTTCTTTTTCCCCCACCGCCCAAAAAACAAACAAAAAAAACTGTCAAATAAATTTAAGCACACATTGATACAAAGCCACAGACATGTTGGCCTCAACATGGTGCAGCAATACACAAAAGGCTCATCAATCAACCACAATTCAACCACGTCTCAATTGGGGCCAAACTGGAGATCAGTGTCCTTTACATATTTTAGGGAAACCAACCCACACTTCCCGAAACTCCACGGAACAACCTTTCAATGTCAGCCTAAAGAAGGGAATGCTACAAGATTCTCTTTGGGTTTGCTCAAGGAAGTGTGCACTAGTAAGAATACCTGTTGTTCATTGAAGTCATTGAACTGGTGACTGGATGAGCGTTTTGCAGACAAGGGAGTGTTGGAAATGTTGTTTCATTGTTTGTTTTATGAAAGTGTTTTTTGATCGACTACCTTCTGGTCATTCTTTCAGTATCCAAGCAAAAGCTACAGTATTTTATACCCGCACAAAAACCACACAATCCAGGAGATTTGTAACTTCTGTTGGGATGTCGATAGACCAGGGGTCACCAACGCGGTGCCCGCGGGCACCAGGTAGCCCGTAAGGACCAGATGAGTAGCCCGCAAGGACCAGATGAGTAGCCCGCTGGCCTGTTCTAAAAATAGCTCAAATAGCAGCACTTACCAGTGAGCTGCCTCTATTTTTTTAAAATTTTATTTATTTACTAGCAAGCTGGTCTCGCTTTGCTCGATATTTTTAATTCTAAGAGAGCCAAAACTCAAATAGAATTTGGAAATCCAAGAAAATATTTTAAAGACTTGGTCTCCACTTGTTTAAATAAATTCATTTATTTTTTTTACTTTGCCCTTTATAACTTTCAGAAAGACAATTTTAGAGAAAAAATACAACCTTAAACATTATTTTAGGATTTTTAAACACATATACCTTTTTACCTTTTAAATTCCTTCCTCTTCTTTCCTAACAATTTAAATGAATGTTCAAGTAAATTATTTTTTATTTATTTTAATGAATAATAAATCAATTCTAATTTAATTCTTCATTTTAGCTTCTGTTTTTTCGACAAAGAATATTTATGAAATATTTCTACAAACGTGTTATGATTAAAATTTAAAAAATTATTCTGGCAGATCTAGAACATCTGTAGAATCAAATTTAAATCTTATTTCAAAGTCTTTTGAATTTCTTTTAAAATTTTTGTTCTGGAAAATCTAGAAGAAACATTGATTTGTCTTTGGACAATCCAAAGTGCAGATTGGATTTTAACCTTTTTAAAACATGTCATCAAAATTCTAAAATTAATCTTAATCGGGAAAAATTACTAATGATGTTCCATAACTTATTTTTTTAATGTTTTCAAAAATTTTTAATTAGCTTGTTTTTCTCTTCTTTTTTTTCGGTTGAATTTTGAGTTTTAAAGAGTCGAAATTAACGATAAACTATGTTTAAAAATTTAATTTTCATTTTTTTCCTGTTTTCTCCTCTTTTAAACCGTTCAATTAAGTGTTTTTTTCATCATTTATTGTCAACAAAAAACATTCTGTAAAAGGAAAAAAAATGTACAACGGAATGACAGACAGAAATACCCATTTTTTTAATATATAAAATTTATTTATTAAAGGTAAATTGAGCAAATTGGCTATTTCTGGCAATTTATTTAAGTGTGTATCAAACTGGTAGCCATTCGCATTAATCAGTACCCAAGAAGTAGCTCTTGGTTTCAAAAAGGTTGGTGACCCCTGCGATAAACTATGAAAATATCTGGGAGTTATCTGGAGAATGAGCAGTGAGCACAATCCATTTTGCGTGTTTGTCTTCATGTATATGTAGAATATATGCTGATTATAAAAATGTCCATAATACCGGAAGGAAGGGATGCATATATAATCATTTAGCTCTCAAAATGTGATTTATCAAGACTGAAGCTGCTTGGAAGCCACTGTCACTGGATTTGTATTTTGCACATTTGAACTGACACGGTAACGCACAATCGGCTAAGAAAATGGAAGGGATTGCTCTGCAATGACAGACGACAGTGAAAGAAAACCCTCCCCCCATGTGCTTGTCAACATATTTGGATGGTCAGACATAAAAATGTTGGACATATCGCCTATTCAGCGATGCAATTTTATATCTGCTTGAGGACTTTAAAGGCTGTAAATTCAGTTAATTCTTTTTGGTCTGCTGTTTTTGATAAGGCACTAGTTATTTTAATAGGAGATATGTTAATGTAATATCTGTTTGTAAGTACAGTACAGGACAGAAGTTTGGACACACCTTCTCATTTCAACGGGTTTTCTTTATTTTCATGACTATTTACATTGGAGATTGTCACTGAAGGCATCAAAACTATAACACTTGTGAAGTGAAAACTCTTGAAGCTCATCGAGAGAATGCCAAGAGTTTGCACAATAGTAATCAGAGCAAAGGGTGGCTATTTTGAAGTAACGAGAATATAAAACATGTTTTCAGTTATTTCACTTTTTTTTGTTAAGTACATAACTCCACATATATTCATTCATAGTTTTGATGCCTTCATTGACAATCTACAATGTAAATAGTCATGAAAATAAATAACTCTATTGTCGAGGCGGCAGATTGGAGCTGTGGCCGCAAGGTAGTTGGTGCCTGTCGGGGCGGCAATCCTAAAACCCCTTGGTGGACACCAGCAGTGAGGGATGCCGTCAAGCTGAAGAAGGAGTCCTATCGGGTCCTTTTGGCTCATAGGACTCCGGAGGCAGTGGACAGGTACCAACAGGCCAAGCGGTGTGCAGCTTCAGCGGTCGCGGAGGCAAAAACTCGGACATGGGAAGAGTTCGGGGAAGCCATGGAAAACGACTTCCGGACGGCTTCGAAGCGATTCTGGACCACCGTCCGCCGCCTCAGGAAGGGGAAGCAGTGCACTATCAACACCGTGTATGGTGCGGATGGTGTTCTGCTGACCTCGACTGCGGATGTTGTGGATAGGTGGAAGGAATACTTCGAAGACCTCCTCAATCCCACCAACACGTCTTCCTATGAGGAAGCAGTGCCTGGGGAATCTGTGGTGGACTCTCCTATTTCTGGGGCTGAGGTCGCTGAGGTAGTTAAAAAGCTCCTCGGTGGCAAGGCCCTGGGGGTGGATGAGATCCGCCCGGAGTTCCTTAAGGCTCTATGCTGTGGGGCTGTCTTGGTTGACAAGACTTTGCAGCATCGCGTGGACATCGGGGGCGGTACCTCTGGATTGGCAGACCGGGGTGGTGGTTCCTCTCTTTAAGAAGGGGGACCGGAGGGTGTGTTCCAACTATCGTGGGATCACACTCCTCAGCCTTCCCGGTAAGGTTTATTTAGGTGTACTGGAGAGGAGGCTACGTCGGATAGTCCAACCTCGGATTCAGGAGGAACAGTGTGGTTTTCGTCCTGGTCGTGGAACTGTGGACCAGCTCTATACTCTCGGCAGGGTTCTTGAGGGTGCATGGGAGTTTGCCCAACCAGTCTACATGTGCTTTGTGGACTTGGAAAAGGCATTCGACCGTGTCCCTCGGGAAGTCCAGTGGGGAGTGCTCAGAGAGTATGGGGTATCGGACTGTCTTATTGTGGCGGTCCGTTCCCTGTACGATCAGTGCCAGAGCTTGGTCCGCATTGCCGGCAGTAAGTCGAACACATTTCCAGTGAGGGTTGGACTCCGCCAAGGCTGTCCTTTGTCACCGATTCTGTTCATAACTTTTATGGACAGAATTTCTAGGCGCAGTCAAGGCGTTGAGGGGTTCCGGTTTGGTAACCGCAGGATTAGGTCTCTGCTTTTTGCAGATGATGTAGTCCTGATGGCTTCATCTGACCGGGATCTTCAGCTCTCGCTGGATCGGTTCGCAGCCGAGTGTGAAGCGACCGGAATGAGAATCAGCACCTCCAAGTCCGAGTCCATGGTTCTCGCCCGGAAAAGGGTGGAGTGCCATCTCCGGGTTGGGGAGGAGACCCTGCCCCAAGTGGAAGAGTTCAAGTATCTAGGAGTCTTGTTCACGAGTGAGGGAAGAGTGGATCTTGAGATCGACAGGCGGATCGGTGCGGCGTCTTCAGTAATGCGGACGTTGTACCGGTCCGTTGTGGTGAAGAAGGAGCTGAGCCGGAAGGCAAAGCTCTCAATTTACCGGTCGATCTACGTTCCCATCCTCACCTATGGTCATGAGCTTTGGGTCATGACCGAAAGGATAATATCACGGGTACAAGCGGCCGAAATGAGTTTCCTCCGCCGTGTGGCGGGGCTCTCCCTTAGAGATAGGGTGAGAAGCTCTGCCATCCGGGAAGAACTCAAAGTAAAGCCGCTGCTCCTTCACATCGAGAGGAGCCAGATGAGGTGGTTCGGGCATCTGGTCAGGATGCCACCCGAACGCCTCCCTAGGGAGGTGTTTAGGGCACGTCCAACCGGTAGGAGGCCACGGGGAAGACCCAGGACACGTTGGGAAGACTATGTCTCCCGGCTGGCCTGGGAACGCCTCGGGATCCCCCGGGAAGAGCTAGACGAAGTGGCTGGGGAGAGGGAAGTCTGGGTTTCCCTGCTTAGGCTGTTGCCCCCGCGACCCGACCTCGGATAAGCGGAAGATGATGGATGGATGGAATAAATAAAACACATTAAATGAGAAGGTGAGTCCAAACTTTTGGCCTGTACTGTATATTATTAATATATCCCCTTTGAAAATAACTTATTGCAACATGCATATTTTTAATGCATTTGGATGCAGCGTGCCATCAGTACACCGTCAAGCACCTTCCAGAACACAACCCTATGATAGGTTCTGTTGTCTAAATTGGGATTCTATATTGCCCAGAAAAGTTGGTACATATTATGTGTGTGCCGCATCATGTTCATTATTATGTGCAGTAAATGAGTGTCTCCATGGTGTGACAGCGAGTAGTACACACAAAACCTCATTTAAGTCTGCACCACTTTTGTACTTCTTATCAATTGTACATGCAGTTTTAGGATCACACCCACGAATAGTACACACTATTTACTACTTGTTATTTGGATGTGAGTAGATCAGGCCCTTAGTTTTTTCCTGCTTTAAATTTTTACAACACAAATGTGCTAAATGCGTATTGTCGGACATACACCAACACAAGAAGTAAAACAAAGAAAAACAGAAAAAAACATACAAAAATAATTAGATTTTAAAAACTGACCACTCAGTCATCAGAATTTCATGTTTTTGTTTTTTACTTTACAGTCCATCACTGTAAATGAAAAAAAAACTAAACGCTAACACTGGTACTTTTACGGCAAAATTCTGGTGAATGGTTTGCCAGATTTTTACCCTAAATTCTATGGTTGTTTTTACATCACTGTTATGTTTACAGGAAATGTCTCTTAGCTCAGCTGGCAGTTTTATTTTACCATAATTGTATGGTCGTCTTTACAGTGTTACTGTAAATTGAAACCGGTACCACAGTAAAATTTTGGTTACTGACCTGCCTGTTTTTTTTTTTATCGTAAATTTGCGGTTGTTGTTTTTACAGTGCAGTACTGTAAATGGAAAAAGCGGTATAATAATTTTTGCTGTTAAATTCTGGCTACTGAACTGCTAGTTGTTGTTTTTTATTTTACCATAAGTTATACGGTCATTGTTTTTGTACCGTACATTACTATAAATGGAAAAATTGTAAAACTGTTATTGTTACAGTAAAATTCTGGTGACTAAGATGACATTTTTTTTCTATAGTTGTTTTTACCATGTATTACTGTAAATGAAAAAAGAGTACCACTTTTATGTGTATGGTAAAATAATATTAAATTGTTTGTTAAACAATTTTAACATACTTTTTTTTTTCACTTAATTTTTTTTTTTTTTTTTTTACCGCCTTTTCTACATATATAAAGATTAGTATTTACACCATTAATAATATATACATATCGCATTTTTTCGGAGTATAAGTCGCACTCGGGTATAAGTCGCATTTTTTGGGAAATTTATTTGACAAAACCCAACACCAAGAATAGACATTTGAAAGGCAATTTAAAATAAATAAAGAATACTGAACAACAGGCTGAATAAGTGTACGTTATATGACGCATAAATAACCAACGGAGAAGGTGCCTGGTATGTTAATGTAACATATTATGGTAAGAGTCATTCAAATAACTATAACATATAGAACATGCTATACATTTACGTTACGTGAATGAGATGAATAATAATATTTGTTATTTCAGGGTAATGTGTTAATAATTTCACACATAAGTCGCTCCTGAGTATAAGTCGCACCCTTGGCCAAACTATGAAAAAAACTGCGAATTATAGTCTGAAATATACGGTACTATGCAAATATAAAAAAGCTTGTTGTGAAAAATGAGTTGAAATTCCACAAGAAAAAACTTTGAATTTTAGCAGTATTATAATAAAAGTCGTAATCTTACTCCACACAAATCAATTTTACAAGAAAAACTGAACATTTCTGCAATATTGTGATAAAAGTTGGAATAACAAACGCAATTTTACAACAAAATCTTAAAATTTTGGCAATTTTTTGAAAGGGGTCACTTTACTCAACAAATGTCACAATTTTATAAGAAAACTTTAAAATGTTAGCAATATTATTATCATCATCTAAATTTAATTGAGCAAAATTGTGTTAAAAGTCCTAATTTTACTTAAAAAATGTCAGTATTTTACAAAAACAACAAAGAAATTGACAATATTGTTTTAAAAGTCTGAATTTTATATGACAAGTGTCACCATTTTGCATTAAAAAGTAATAATTTAAAATTTTTTGAAATATATATATTCCAAGAAAATATTGCAATATTACCGAAACAGAAAGAATATGTGAAATTGTTCCAAATTTTATAAGAAAAAAGTCAACACATTGTGAGAAATAGATTGCTTTTAATGATTTTGTTGTTGTTGTTGTTGTTGAAGTTTTGGTTTGGAATTGGTTTTTAACCTTCATTATTTACTTCAAGTTATTACAGTATGTTTCTATATAAACATTTGAAAAATCCCTGCTTTTTGGGACCACCCTAATTATGATGTATTTCACCACCAGGGGTGCAGATGAGACATTCTTTATTACAGTGGTTCTCAACCTTTTTTCAGTGATGTACCCCCTGTGAACTTTTTAAAATTCAAGTACCCCCTAATCAGAGCAAAGCATTTTTGGTAGAAAAGAGATAAAGAAGTAAAATACAGCACTATGTCATCAGTTTCTGAATTATTAAATTGTATAACAGTGCAAAATATTGCTCATTTGTAGTGGTCTTTCTTGAACAATTTGGAAAAAAAGATATAAAAATAACTAAAAAATTGTTGAAAAATAAACAAGTGATTCACTTATAAATAAAGATTTCTACACATAGAAGTAATCATCAACTTAAAGTACCCTCTTTGGGGATTGTAATAGAGATCCATCTGGATTCATGAACTTAATTCTAAACATTTCTTCACAAAAAAGAAATCTTTAACATATATATTTATGGAACATGTCCACAAAAAATCTAGCTGTCAACACTGAATATTGCATTGTCGCATTTCTTTTCACAGTTTATGAACTTACATTCATGTTTTGTTGAAGTATTATTCAATAAATATATTTATAAAGGATTTTTGAATTGTTGCTATTTTTAGAATATTTAAAAAAAAATCTCACGTACCCCTTGACATACCTTCAAGTACCCCCAGGGATACGCGTACCACCATTTGAGAACCACTGCTCTATTAAATGCAATGGTTTTCCATATTGGGACCATGATATGGGTCCTAACTTGTTCACCGGTCCTCATATGGAAGGTACTTTTCTTTGTTGATGTCTCAAGAAGGGTAGAAATACACACACACACACACACACACACACACACACACACACACACACACACACACACACACACACACACACACACACACGATAATAGCTAAAAGACCCCCGGTCTCACACCCCCTAACTCCCCAATGATGTTCTGCCTTTCCGCCACCCCCTACTGCCCCGACCCCCACTTCCTCCATATCGCCCTCCTTTCAATCTCTCCTCACTTTCATCCTTCCATCCCTGGTGGCACTGTTGCTAGGGAGCCCTGCTGACTCGGGGTGTTTTTCATTGGCCAGTATAGAATGTAGGTGCACGAAGGGGGTAAGGGTGGGGGGTGCAGCTGAAAAAGGAACGGTATGGAGGGGATCTTTGGGGGGGGCCAGATGTGCTAATGAGGATGTATGCTGACCCACTTTGTAGTACACGAGCACACTGTATGACTACATTGATGCAGCAATTAGAAATATTGAGCAATAGTATGTAATTAACGGTAGCAGGAGGATTAAGGATGTAAAATGAATGAAGGTTGTTTGGCGTCAATGTGAGATATTAGAAAATACATGGAAGACGGTAGAAATACATATTTGTATTCAAGTCTTCTGGACACACTTAAGATGTAATTATTGTGTATTATTCTCAATTTGCAGTATAGTTCATCTGACATGAATTTTGATCAATTAATGGATTGGTTTAAATCCTGACAGCAAGCTAATATTGTGCAGTTATTATTATACAGCATGTTGATAGGGATCCTTTCAAGGTTTATGTAAAGAAAAATAATATTACTGTTAATAGAAAGTATCGGCTGTTGCAGGTGGGCGTGCCTTCCGCTGTCAGCCTGAAGGCATTGCTAAACGCTCTCTTTGTTTGACATGAATATGTTATAACAAAGGTGAAGGGGATGATTTATTTACAGGGATTTCAGCGTTAGCCTGAGGATTTTTTTATTTTTTTTATTTGAGTATTTTCAGGAGTCTTTTTTTTTGTCCATGAAAGAAACAAAGAAGTCATCATGTACACGTCTGAGAAGGAATCAAAGCACAAAAATGACTGGTTATGATTTATTTACAGCGGGACGGTCATAGTGTCGGAAATATTGGTGCCTGTTATGATTTTCTTAATGTTCTCATTTTTGTTATTAGTCCTAAATGTTACATTTGAAGTAATTATGAAAGAGAATCATCATTGTCAGACATCAATAACAATATCATTTTACAATCTAATCCAGCTACTGTATTTCAGCATCATCATTTGAATGAATGTTATGAAATCAGTTGTAAACCTGCTTCAGTATTTAAAAAAATGTAATCCCCTGCAATCTCTCTTTGTTTAGTTTTTTTTTTCTTTACCCCCTTGCCTTGTCCTCCCCCTCTCTGTTCATCTGCGTGTTTGAGACGCTGATGGCGTGAAAGTGTTGGGGGGGCGGGGGGTAAATAACAGATAGGGGTCTCCTCGTCTCTTAGAATTCTGGTTTAGAGGTTATGAGCCAATATTGTCAGATTGTTTTAATTATATTTAATGCTGCTGTTGTGCCATCTGCTTAGCTTGCTCAAATTATACATTATTTTTCAACAATAATATCATGTCATACATATATATCTGTATATGTAGTTATATATATATATATATATATATATATATATATGTATATATATATATGTGTATACATATATATGTATGTATATATATATATATATATATATATATATATGCTTCCGCCCGATTGTAGCTGAGATAGGCGCCAGCGCCCCCCGCGACCCCGAAAGGGAATAAGCGGTAGAAAATGGATGGATGGATGGATGGATATATATATATATATATATATATATGTATATATATATATATATATGTATGTATGTATATATATATATATATATATATATATACATATATATATATATATATATATATATATATATATATATATATATATATATATATATATATATATATACATACACATACCTAGATATACATATATTAGGGCTGTCAAATTTTACAATGTAAATAGTCATTAAAGTTAAGAAAACACATTGAAATTAAGTGTTTCCAAACTTTTAGCCTGTACTGTATATTTTTTCATGTACTTATATATATAATAGTGTGTATATATATATATATATATATATATATATATCCTTGAAAAAAATAAATAGCTGTCCACCGTACCTGTGCAAATGGTGGATGGTGGTTATAGTTTAGTAAATAAAATTACAAAAAAATAAAAAAATACAAAAAAGCTGAACATTGCATAATTAGCCATCAGTTAATGCAGTGTATGCTAAAATAAAAGTAATCATCAGAAGAAAATTCAAACTGCCCATACAGCAGCAGATATAGGTAAATACATAGATATAGGACACATATTTCCTCTTCTTACTCACCATGTTTTAGACATGATGTCCCTTCTGCTGATAATGGTGGCTCCAGGAGACTTTCGGGAGAGGCACTGAAATTCGGGACTCTCCCAAAAAGGTTGGCTACCCATAAACATAGTTTAAATGGAAAAAAATGGGATTTTACTAAACAAAACAGCAACAATTCAAAAATATCATCAATAAAATAAAAATAAAAATGTCATTGACTACATATCCTTTGTGACGGGCACATGCACGTCCGTGCGAGTGGAAGAGAGGCCAGTCAACTTCAAGAATAGTGCTAGCGATCTGGAGACTGCCCTTGCTTTTAGCTCAGTAGTCAGCGCACTTGCCTTTCCCATTGGCGACATGGGTTCGAGCCCTGCTTGGAGGTGTAGGAAAAAACAAAGCAGCCAATACTACACAATCGCCACATGAAGCAGAGCTGTCTGTGATTGGCAGCCATTAACACCAATCATTGCATTCCGTCGTCAAGTTGGGGTCCCCTTATAGGGTGGGGGCCCCTGGGCTTCAGCCCAGGTAAGCCCATGCATTAAGTGGGCCCTGCCAGATGGAGATATTGTGTAACATCTTATAAGTAATAAATAAATACCTGTAGTGGCTGTCCTTACTGTCACAAGTAGTGGAAAATGTATTACAAGTGAGTACAGCTGCAGTCCACATGGACCACAGCTGAGAAACAGATATTTTTTGTGAGCCCTTTAGGTGGCCCAACGATGGGCCCTGGCCCTATGGTTAATAAACGCTGCTATATGGACGAGAATATGTCTCGAGAAATGTATTACCAGATAATGATATTGAGCACGATACAGTATTTTTTTCTTAAAATTCTATATAAACACACATCCCAATTTCACTGATCTTTTTTCACTTTATTTATCAAATACATATTTTATATATAAAAAACTAGACTTGGTCCATCTGCAGGACTTCCTTCATTTGTGCTGACAAGTCTACCTGAAGTGCAGTCACTATTTGCTGAGATGCTCTCAGATCCACCAAGCATTTCTGTAATTTGAGCCTTCTCCTCTGTTTTTCCATATGGCCTCAGTTCTGGGTGCATTCTTGTCATTCTGCCATTCCACTGAAAGAACACTTTGTACAGTCCATTGAAGAACTTTTTGTTTATTCTCCTAACTTCTATTTCTTTTGATTACTTTTGGGTTGGCTGCCAAACCTCAGTTCCATAACGGCACCGGTGCCAAGGTAAGCAATAATATTAATGAAACGCCATCATTTTGGGTTTGCTCTTAAATGAATGCTGTTCCAGCAACTTTTTACAAGTGCTTGACGGGAATATTATGTAACATTTTGTAAGTAATAAATAAAGTCCTGTAGTGGTGCTGTGCTATAGGCAGATTATTTTTGGCGGCCCAACAATGGGCCCTGGCCCTGTGGTTGAAAAACGCTGCTGCAGTATATGGACAAGAATATGTATCCCAATACAGGCAATTTTAATGACGATATAGTACAGGGGTGTCAAACTCATTTTAGATCGGGGGTCACATGGAGAAAAATCTTTTCGGCCAGACTGGTAAAATCAAGGCACGATAACTTAAAAATAAAGACAACTTCCAATTGTTTTCTTTGTTTAAAAATAAAACAAGCACATTCTCAAATTATATCAATCATAATGTTGTTTTTTTTACACTTACATGTTGCGGTTAATAGTATTCTATCTTTATTTGTCGTTATTTACACTTTCTGAATAACATTTGTGGTAATATTGATCAGTCAACTCATTGGTGTTCATTTTCAATCCATCAAGATAAAAGAATAATATCAAAATCAAATTACAGGATGTAAACATCTTGTGTTCTTTACAAGATGACAACTGCATTGCACCTTGCACATGCACACATAGTTGACTTGTTTAAGACCTAAAAAGCAGGTGTTGATAAAATAATTGAGATGTTACACAATGATGTTGATTTTGTTCTAATAAAGATGCATTTTTTCACATGTTTAACTGGTAAATGGGTTATACATGTATAGCGCTTTTCTCCCTTCAAGTTACTCAAAGCACCTTGACTTCATTACCACATTCCCCCATTCACACACACATTCACACACTGGTGGCGGTGCTGTCATGCAAGGGGGAAGTATCTTATATGTTGTGGAAGCTAGGTATCGAACCAGGAACCCTCTGGTTGATGGCACAGCTGCTCTACCAAATGAGCCACACCATTATTAGTCACACAAATTAAATATAATACCGATAAGAGTACTGGTATCAATAAAGTATATCAATATTAGTATCGTTATCGATAAAGCCCTAACGATATACATCCTTATGTCTCACAGTCAAAATCTATAATCGTTGCATCCTTATCTGGCAGCATGATTTGCTGTTTACCATTTGGTCTGTGTTTGACTTTTTAAATCCAAACAAAGGAGTTCCTCTTTTCTGTTTCTGGCACCGAGGCCTCTGAGGGACTCTGTTGATGCAACGATGATAGATTTTGACTGTGAGACATAGTATATCGTTAGGATTTTATCGATACTGATACCAATATTGATATTCTTTATTGGTACCGGTACTCTTATTGGTACTATTTGTAGTTTGTGTGACTAATGTTGCGGCCGTGCCAGCAACCTGAGAGTTCCTGGTTGGTTCCTCTGTTGGTTTAGCTTCTGTTGTGGTCTTCATCGGTGCAACGTTGACATCAATGGTCCCACTGTTAAGTGACATAAAAATGTTAGCTGAAAGTAGCTTTTTAGCCTCAGTAAGATTAGCGGCAAAAATAAGATACAAACAATAGAGAGTTGCTTTGTACAAACCCTGTTTCCATGTGAGTTGGGGAATAGTGTTAGATGTAAATATAAACAGAATACAATGATTTGCAAATAATTTTCAACCCATTGTCAGTTGAATATGCTACAAAGACAATATATTTGATGAACTGATAAACTTTTTTTATGCAAATAATCATTAACTTTAGAATTTGATGCCAGCAACACGTGAAAAAGAAGTTGGGAACGGTCTCAATAAATACTAATAAAGTTGAGGAATGCTCATCAAACACTTATTTGGAACATCCCACGGGTTTGCAGGCTAATTGGGAACAGGTGGGTGCCATGATTGGGTATAAAAACAGCTTCCCAAAAATGCTCAGTCTTTCACAAGAAAGAGGTACACTCCTTTGTTCACAACTGCATGAGCAAATAGTCAAACAGTTTAAGAACAACGTTCCTCAAAGTGCAATTGCAAGAAATTTAGGGATTTGAACATTTACGGTCCATAATATCATCAAAATGTTGAGAGAATCTGGAGAAATCACTCCATGAATGCGGCATGGCCGGAAACCAACATTAAATGACCGTGACTTTCGATCCCTCGGACGGCACCGTATCAAAAACCGACATTAATCTCTAAAGGATATCACCACTTGGGCTCAGGAACACTTCAAAAAAACAATGTCACTAAATACAGTTCGTCGCTACATCTGTAACTGCAAGTTAAAGCTGTACGATGCAAAGCGAAAGCCATTTATCAACAACATCCAGAAACGCCGCCGGCTTCTCCAGGCCTGAGATCATCTAAAATGGACTGATGCAAAGTGGAAAAGTTTTCTGTGGTCTGACGAGTCCACATTTCAAATTGTTTTTGGAAATATTCGACATCGTGTCATCCGGACCAAAGGGGAAGCGAACCATCCAGAATGCTATCGACGCAAAGTTCAAAAGCCAGCATCTGTGATGGTATGGGGGTGCATTAGTGCCCAAGGCATGGGTAACTTACACATCTGTGAAGGCACCATTAATGCTGAAAGGTACATACAGGTTTTGGAACAACATATGCTGCCATCTAAGCGCCGTCTTTTTCATGGACAACCCTGCTTATTTCAGCAAGACAATGGCATGCCACATTCAGCACATGTTACAACAGCATGACTTCGTAAAAAAAGAGTGCGGGTACTTTCCTGGGCGGCCTGCAGTCCAGACCTGTCCCCCATCGAAATGTGTGGTGCATTATGAAGCGTAAAATACGACAGCGGAGACCCCGGACTGTTGAACGACTGGAGCTCTACATAAAACAAGAATGGAAAACAATTCCGCTTTCAAAGCTACAACAATTAGTTTCCTCAGTTCCCAAATGTTTATTGAGTGTTGTTAAAAGAAAAGGTGATGTAACACAGTGGTGAACATGTCCTTTCCCAACTACTTTGGCACGTGTTGCAGCCATGAAATTTTAAGTTAATTATTGTTGGCAAAAAAAAAATACGTTTATGAGTTTGAACATCAAATATCTTGTCTTTGTAGTGCATTCAATTGAAAATGGGTTGAAAAGGATTTGCAAATCATTGTATTCCGTTTTTATTTACATCTAACAAAATTTCCCAACTCATATGGAAACAGGGTTTGTAAATTTATGTGTCGTATCACAAATATGTTAATGTCTCATTTATTTATGTTAGCGTTTAAACCAGCCACCTCGCTAGTGCTAACCGGTCTGTGTATTCATGCAATTATCAATCATGGTTTTATAATAATTTCAATACTAACCGTTTTGGGAGTTTTACCGCAATTTATCATTGTACCGTTTTTATTTTAGCCCTTAGCAGTTAAAAAACAAGATAGGAGAAAAACATCACATAAATTATGCAAATTGAGCAACATCCATGCAGAACTCAGCTGTGGCTTGAAACAACATTCTGTTCAACATGGGAATAGAAACAGGAGTTAAACATTTTAAGAGCAAGATATACCATTTCATTTGAAATAATATTTAAACAACAATTCATGCATTAGTAGATAGATATCAACAGATATTTAACTGACTTGAAATACGTACTTAAATACTGATATAATACTACAATCCGAACTTCATCGTTGTTATTTGCACTGCACATTAGTATTTGTTTGTATGTTTTCTCTAGTTGTGTGCACATGATGATACTTATATTGTCTTATGTCAACAATTCATAGTACAGTCGACACTGCTACTTCTTTTAGCTCGGATAATCTTCATCTTCCTCCTGATCCTGACCAGACTACATTAATTGAGTTTTGCAAAACGTTATGATTATCTACTAATTACCTATGTAACTAACGAATGATTATGTTGTGACAAGAAAATATGATTATTAATTTCTAAATTCTTACTCTTTTACTTCACGTTGTTTTTTTCTCCACTCCGCTTGTTTTCTCATAACATTCGATTGTTCTTTCTTTTTTGATTAAAAGTAGGTCAGTCAGCATCATTGAACCACAGCTCCTTCCAAGCATGACACACACACACACAAACACACACACACATACACACGCACACACACACACACACACACACACACACACACACACACACACACACACACACTCACACACACACACACACACACACACACACACACATCGCCTGGCAACCTGCTCACTCAATCGGCAACCTTCCACCCTCATTCCTTGTGTCCTAATCGCACCTTCCCTAGAGGATGCCAGTTGTACACGTTGCTAGTTTTGCAATCTGACACCTTACCTTCTCCCCCTGACCTAAAGTACTAATTGAGGTCGACTTTGTCAACATGGACGATCGTAGAAAGACTAACCTCATGCCAAAATCTGTATTTGATGTACATGTCCAGAAAGAAGGGAAATTATTGAATTCCCTACACAGTCCGATCATTCAGTCCATAATGAGTATATAAAAGCATCTTTCTGAAGTGAAGCAGTTGTTTTTTTTATACATGACACACAGTCAAGTATACAAATAATCACACTTTCAACTAGAAAAAGCAATTTTGGTAGAAATTGCGTGCGAATGCCAAAAAGCTAAAGCCGAACTGAATTGCTTGTAGCAAGCATGCTAGCCAGACAGCTTCAACAGAATATTAAACTCTTTAAGTGTATACCCACAATATAGTGTTGTCCCGATACGAATATTTTGGTACCGGAACCAAGATTATTTCGATACTTTTCGGTACTTTTTAATACTTTTCTAAATAAAGCGGATCACAAAAATTGCATTATTGGCTTTTGTACCACCCTCTGGTTTTGGGATCTTGGTGACAGAGAATGATCAGGCTTGATTAGCAGACATTTACAGAGTTTTGTTTTTCTTTTACTTTCTACTCTGTCGAGTCCCTCTCGTCCCCCTCAGTCTTTCTGGGCTCCCTTCTCCTTCCGGGCTCCTCACCCTGCTTTAAATAGAGAGACAGGTGATTAGACAACCTGTTCCAGCTGGGTTATCCACTCACCTGCAGCTGCTTCATAGCTGGCTTCCGCACATGCTCCCCCCACAGGCGACGCCTGGCCCACTCCCCCTCCACATGCCTCCACCGCCAGTCCTAGGCCGGGCATCCGTCCGGCCCGCCCCCCCGGGCACCCTCCCCCCTGTAGAGGGCCGCGAGAGGAAGTCGGCCACAGTCATTCGCGCGCACAGCGGGTGGAAAGAAAGAAGATGTTGTGATGCCAAAAAATATCAACGTAATCATAGTAGTATCGACTAGGTGTGCTCCTGTACTTGGTATCATTAGAGTGGATGTCAGGTGTAGATCCGCGTTTGTTTACATTTTGATGCCGGTGAGCTACGGTGTGTAGTGAAACATGTTTAGCTATTCGTTGTCCTACAGGGATGATACGTGTAAGAAACTTACTGTATTTATCGCCATGGAGGCGAAGATTAGTGATTTAGAAGTAGCTAAAACACTGCCCACTGGGACTGGACTTTAGCCGCTAGCTAGTAAGCTATGTCTTGAACCACCTCTTCCTGAGGGTGTTTCAGTGTTATAACTTCACTTTTATTCCATCCATCCATCCATTTCCTACCGCTTATTCCCTTTTAGGGGTCGCGGGGGGCGCTGGTGCCTATCTCAGCTACAATCGGGCGGAAGGCGGGGTACACCATGGACAAGTCGCCACCTCACTTTTATTGTTAGTTTTTAAGCCAAAATGTGTCCGTTCTCCCTTTTCTGTTTACACACTGTCTGTTTGTAAGTACTCCTTGATTGTGTGCTGCCGAACATGCTCGTCTGCTCGTAAACCAGCAATGACAGGTGTGTATCTGCAATATGAGCAAAAAGAGCTAGCATGCGTGAAATAACAAAATATTCGACTCTGAGGTGTACACTGGCAAAATTAGCCAAAAAGGCCAGCCTGCTAATCTTATAAATGCTAACAGTTAGCATGTGTCAAGTAACAAAATATTTGTTTGATGTGTATACATGCAAAGTTTGCCAAACTGCTACCATGCTAATATTAGCTTTTTGGCTGAAAAAAACATTCCTACACATTTTTTCTCCTATTTCACGTGCTATACAATCATTTTAAAACTTTTTTACCAGTTCTTAATGAGGTGTATACATGCAATCTGAGCAAAAAGAGCTAGCATGCGTGAAATAACAAAATATTTGACTCTAAGTTGTATACTGGCAAAACTAGCCAAAACGGCTAGCCTGCTAATCTTATCAGAGGTGGGTAGTAACGCGCTACATTTACTCCGTTACATCTACTTGAGTAACTTTTGGGATAAATTGTACTTCTAAGAGTAGTTTTTATGCAACATACTTTTACTTTAGTATATTTATAGAAAAGAAACGCTACTTTTACTCTGCTCCATTTATTTAAATTCAGCTCGCTACTTTTTTTATCGATCTTTTAGTGTTTGTTTTGGTTTGTCACAGACCTTCAAAGTAGGATCTACGCATGCCTGCGTTTCACCAATCACATGCAGTCACTCGTGACGTTGGACCAATCAAACAGAGCCAGGCGGTCACATGACCCGACTTAAACAAGTTGAAAAACTTATTGGGGTGTTACCACTTAGTGGTCAATTGTACGGAATATGTACTGTACTGTGCAATCTACTAATAAACGTTTCAATCAATCAATCAAAAGTGTAAAGGAAAGAAGACACTTTTTATTTCAACCGTACTTTTCGTCAAAAGCCTAAACACTAATCGCACAGTTCCTGTCTTCACAATAAAAGTGCCGCTCCATCGCGCCTGCGCTAACAAAATAAGAGTCTCCGAAAGCCAGCGCAAACAAACTAGTAAGCTACGGAGTTTGCCGCCAATGTATTTCTTGTGAAGTGTATAAAAACGAATATGGAAGCTGGACAAATAAGATGCCAAAAACCAACGACTTTCATGTGGTATTAGACAGAAAGGAGGAACTTTTTTTTCTCCTCCATTTGAAAACGTGGATGTTATCAGCACTACTGTCTGATTCCAATCAATGCAAGTCATCAGAATCAGGTAATACACAAGCTTATATTCTCGTCTTCATGAAAGATAGGAATCTATATGTTAAACGTGCATGTATATTCATTAACACACCTTTAACATGTGAATAAAAACGGCAAAATAAATGAATATAAATGAAATTATATACTGTATATATAATAGTATGCGTGTGTGTGTGTGTATGTATATATATATATATATATATATATATATATATATATATATATATATATATATATATATATATATATATATATAATATGTATATGTATATATATATGTATGATATGTGTGTGTATGTATACGTATATATGAGGTAGATCACCTCAACTTGGTCATTTATTAAGTAATTGATTAACCTTCAAAAACTTACTGGGGTGTTGTCATTTAGTGATCAATTGTACGGAATATGGACTGTACTGTGCAATCTACTAATACAAGTTTCAATCAATCAATCAATCAATCAATCAATCAATGCCTACTGAGCCTTTAGTGCTGTTATTGTGGCTCAATTTGCCTTAATTTTTTTATTGTAATGTATTATTATTTAATATATATTATTGTTTTAGTTGCTTAAGAGATATTCCTGGCTCTGAAATTGCTCATTGCTATTTTTATGTTTTTGTGCATTATTTGTTGCCGTAATCATTAAACAAACAGGTTACTCATCAGTTACTCAGAACATAAGTATTTGTTTCAAAACATACTTTTTACTTTTACTCCAGTAAATATTTGGATGACTACTCCTTACTTTTACTTGAGTAATAAATCTCTAAAGTAACAGTACTCTTACTTGAGTACAATTTCTGGCTACTCTACCCACCTCTGAATCTTATCATATGTAAACAGTGTCAAGTAACCACATTTTTGTCTGATGTGTATACATGCAAAGTTAGCCAAACAGATAATTTTGCTGAAAAAGCATTTACACAATAATTTTACGTTCTATTTCAGTCGTAACACAATCATGTTTGGACTGGGTTGTTTTTTTTTACTAGTTCTTAAGCAAAAAAACCCAGATACAAACCTGCTATTTGGTTATTTTCATCCAAACACAAAGCCTCCCCCCAATTTGTAGAGATTATCTCATCCACGTTCAAGAGCGGTTGTCATGGTTACACCTTTAAAGACATCTGCACTGTGAAAATGATGTCACTGACACGGTCACGTCCCCCGCATCCACTTTAGCATGTAACCTCTGGCCTTTTTGTGTGTGAGTACTATTTGCTTCTTTGTGAATGTGTGTGCGTGTGTGTGTGTGTGTGTGTGTGTGTGTGTGTGTGTGTGTGTGTGTGTGTGTGCGTGTGTGTGTGTCTGTTAAAAGCCCACACTGGTGGCCTTTGGGACGTTCATTAGGACTCTCTGTCCTTCAGGTCAGTAGGGACAAGCAAGTGATGGACTAGACGGCCCACACCCACACACATAAGCACATTGAACGTCCCATGGGTGGAAAAGTGTGTGTTTAATGGAGACTCACTCTTTGTTTTCATGTTGCATTTAAAGGCCGACTGAAATGAGATTTTCTTATTTAAACGGGGATAGCAGGTCCATTCTATGTGTCATACTTGATCATTTCGCGATATTGCCATATTTTTGCTGAAAGGATTTAGTAGAAAACATCCATGATAAAGTTCGCAACTGGAGAAAAGCCCTGCCTCTACCGGAAGTCTCAGACGATGACGTCACATGTTGATGGCTCCTCATATATTCACATTGATTTTAATGGGAGCCTCCAACAAAAACAGCTATTCAGACCGAGAAAACGACAATTTCCCCATTAATTTGAGTGAGGATGAAAGATTCGTGTTTAAGGATATTGATAGCGACGGACTAGAAAAAAAAAAAAAAAACAAGTTAAAAAAAAAAAACGCAATTGCAATCGCGTTGCATTAAGACGGACTCATATGTTTTTAGGGACATTTACTTGGACAATTCTGGGAAATCTCTTATCTTTCTATTGTGTTGCTAGTGTTTTACAGAGTTTAACAGTACCTGATAGTCGGAAGTGTACGTCCACGGCCGGGTGTTGACGCGCAGTGTCTCGGGGAAGTCGACGGCAGCTGTATGGACGGCACAAGCTGAGCTGATATCCGGTAAGAGGCGACTTTTTAAGCACAATTTTCTCACCGAAACCTGCTGGTTGACATGTAGTCGGGATCCATGTCCGCTGTGATCCATACTAAAGTTTCACCTCCGTGAATTTTAAACAAGGAATCATCGTGTGTTTGTGTGGCTAAAGGCTAAAGCTTCCCAACTCCGTCTTTCTAATTTGACTTCTCCAATATTAATTGAACAAATTGCAAAAGATTCAGCAACACAGATGTCCAATATACTGTGTAATTATGCTGTTAAAGCAGACGACTTTTAGCTGTGTGTGTGCGCAGCGCAACACCCCCCCTCCCCACCACCACCTCCCGCCACCCGACCACACCACCACAAATAGTGGGAAACACTGTACTGCAATAGTAATATGCTGCCAAAAAAAGTTTATTGGTGTGTGTTGGCACTGTTACTTGCATTAACACACTCACTCCTCAAGTGCTGCAAATAAACTCCTGTGTGCCCTTTGGCAATGCACTTGACCCACTTCAACATGCAGATGTGCAGTAAGTGACATACTGTAGTTCTAATGCATAGGTGCCAAACTCAAGGCCCGGGGGGGCCACAGATGTGGCCCGCAAAGACCTGGAAATATGTGTTAATAAGGCATTTTGGCAGTGATGCTGCAATGAGGTGGCAACTTGTTCAGGGTGTGTACCCCGCCTTCCGACCGAATGCAGCTGAGATAGGCTCCAGCAGCTCCTGCGACCCCGATAGGGACAAGCGGTAGAAAATGGATGAATGGATGCATGCCAAAGGTGTTGACATTTTGACAGAAAAAAATTGTACGGCATGCAACTGCCCTTTCTCCTGGCCCATTTTTATTAGATGCAAAAAGCTGTTTCAAACATTTTTTTGCCATTGAAAGCCTTTTTGTAATTTATTCTACTATAGCTGAACTTTAATATCTGCTAGTCACATTAGAGAAGCCATATGTTGGAATCTCAGTTGCATTCGGGCGGAAGACGGAGTACACCCTGGACAAGTTGCCACCTCATCACAGTGCCAACACAGATAGACAGACAACATTCACACTCACATTCACACACCAGGACCAATTTAGTGTTGCCAATCAACCTATCCCCAGGTTGCATGTTTTGCAGCTGAGTCAGGCTCCAGTACCCCCCGCAACCCCAAAACAGGACAAGTGGTAAAAATGGATGGATGTTGGAATCTGGCCAGAAATGGTACTGCAATCACGGTCAAAATCCTGTAGTCCAAACCCCCTCTCCCTGACTGAGGCTGCCAGATACGCAGCCGAATCCAGCTCGATCGACTGGGCTACTCCAAGGAACTTCAAACTTCCACTGACTCTTACTAGGGGTTGAGGTGCTGGAACCATAATTGCTGAATAGACAAGCTTTTTCGCAATAACAAATCTCTAACCGACACACTTTACACAGAAGTTAGGCTATTTTCAGGAAGATGTATGTCTTATTGCGTACAAATCACAACAAATGACAATCATATGGTTATTGTCAGTACTATCAGAAAACTAAGACTAAAACGAACTACAACCAACGCTAGTAATGGTTATACTGGTGAAAATAACTAGAGTGTGTTTAGCAGCCTAATGCACAACCATTTTACCAAGCTTTGCCTATAGGCTACTGTCTCAAATGTTTCAGATAGCCATATAACTTTGTACATGTAGTCCACAATATGCAAACTCAAATGAGGAATTATTTTATCATGTGATTTGGCTGTCTCCATACGTTTCACATTGCCATGACAGCTGTGCTAATATTGGAACCCATTTCCTCAGTGTATCAGCATATTGACAACGAAATAGGCACTAACACTACCCATCCATTTTCTTCCGCATATCCGAGGTTGGGTCGCGGGGGCTGCAGCCTATTCAGGGAAGACCAGACTTTCCTCTCCCCAGCCACTTCATCTAGCTCTTCCCGGGGGATCCCGAGGCGTTCCCAGGCCAGCTGGGAGACATAATCTTCCCAACGTGTCCTGGGTCTTCCCCGTGGCCTCCTACCGGTTGGACGTCCCCTAAACATCTCCCTAGGAAGGCGTTCTGGTGGCATCCTGACCAGATGCCCGAACCACCTCATCTGGTTCCTCTCGATGTGGAGGAGCTGCGGCTTTACTTTGAGCTTCTCCTGGATGGCAGTGCTTCTCACACTATCTCTAAGGGAGAGACCCGCCACCCGGTGGAGGAAACTCACTTCGGCTGCTTGTACCCGTGATCTTATCCTTTCAGTCATGACCCAAACCTCATGACTATAGGTGAGGATGGGAACGTAGATCGACCTGTAAATTGAGAAATTTGCCTTCAGGTTCAGCTCCTTCTCCACCACAACGGCTCGATACAGCGTCCGCATTACTGAAGACGCCGCACCGATCCGCCTGTCGATCTCCCGATATACTCTTCCCTCACTCGTGAACAAGACTCCTCGGTACTTTAACTCCTCCACTTGGGGCAGGGTCTCCTCCCTTTTCCGGGCGAGAACCATGGACTCGGACTGGGAGGTGCTGATTCTCATCCCGGTTGCTTCACACTCAGCTGCGAACCGATCCAGTGAGAGCTGAAGATCTTGGCCACACTACCTATATCAACATTTATTTGTCTCAAATATATTTTGCTCTGTCAGTTCGATTACGCATCTACATACAGACTAACGGGCGTATAATACCCCCATTAGCCTGTATGTCGATGTGTATGCTCCAATTGACCGGGGTAGCATGCTAAGCATTCGTTGCACGAACATACTAGCTTTGTTAGACAAGATCTTAGACTGTATTGGACAATATAGTTTACATATGAAATGTCCATTTCAATTTGTTACAAGTAATAAAAAAAACGCCTTACTTGCCTATCGAGGAGGAAATTAGCAAGTTTGGCGTCAGATGAAAAAATATTTCCCGCCTTCAAACGTCTCCATCATTCAAAGGAACCCCCGATACAAAACCTTTGCGCACGATTTTGCCCGTTCAACAGACGCAGTGCTCGGCATATTAGTTTGGCAGATTAGCGTTGCCTGTTTGCACGTGTTTTAGTATGCACTAACCCTTAGTAGATCAGGCTTGTTATGTCTATGTTACTTGTCTTTGAATGTTGTCATTCATCCAGGTGATAATATCTTAGCGCATTCAATCGCAACTGGACTGCTTGGTTTGTCTTGGAATACGTTTCGTCTCTTACCCGAGTAGACCTCATCAGTTCATGCTCATAGACTTAGATTGGTCAGCATTAGTCTGACCAAGCAGTCCAGTTGTGATCGATTGAACGCCCTGAGTCTGTGTTACTTGCATGTGCTGATCAGCAGAGTTGTAGAATTGTATTTGCTAGGAACATACATGAATTATTCTCTATCTTAAATTGAGTTTTATTACCCTAATGAGGTACATCACTTGCATGTTTGTGTATTCCTGCATAATTAGCGTTGCTAATCCTACAGTGTGATGCAATTGTTTTGTACATAATTCATCCATTCTATAATGCTCAGGGGCAGTGTCTCTGCGGCTGGCACATTGTTTTTATCTGGTTTCTTTTTTTCCAGATTTGACATAATTTTTAGATAATATTGGCATTGTTTTTTGTTTTTTTTAAATCTGAGCTATTAAATATTATAAATGTTTTCGCTTGCTTGTGGATCTGTGTTTAAGTCAAATTAAGATGGTACGATAAAGGATCTCTATGTCTGATTTGTATTCGGAAGTACATGCTATTCAAATTCCTGTATGTGTGTGTGTGTGTGTGTGTGTGTGTGTGTGTGTGTGTGCGTGTGTGCGTGCGTGGGTGTGTGTGTGTGTGTGTGTGTGTGTGTGTGTGTGTGTGTGTGTGTGTGTGTAGTGTCGGTATAGTATTATTTTTAGAGTCTCTTAAAGGTGTCCTGCAGTCATGTGTGCTCTTGTGTCTCCACAAGTGTTAACATACACAAGAAGAAAGCGCGGAGGAGCATGTTGAGATGCTAAGGGCAGCCTTTGACGTACAGGCGAGTGTATGAAAGCACAGAGTCTAAAAAAAAAAACCTAACAACTCAGTGGCAGACAGACCTGAGGCGTTTGCGTTGCTCATGTCTCCTCCTGCTTATGTCTCTGTGTTTTTGCCAGCAGAGAATAACGAGAAAGAAATCCCCCCACACACGATGATTGCATATCGAATAGATGTATATTTTCACTTGAATACCTGATAGCTTCAAACTGGATTGTTTTGAACATGGAACACATGCAATCTGTGATGGTTGAGTGGTTGACTGGTCTGACTTGAGTTGCACTTAGCCTAGGCTCAATTCCACTCAGTGACCCTGTTAATAAATACTGTATGTGTTCTGTTCATATACTGTATACCTATTCATATTTACTGTATATGTCCTACTCATATACTGTACACCTATTCATATTTACTGTATATGTACCATTCATATATCCATCCATCCATCCATTTTCTACCGCTTATTCCCTTTTGGGGTCGCGGGGGGTGCCGGCGCCTATCTCAACTACAATCGGGCGGAAGGCGGGGTACACCCTGGACAAGTCCCCACCTAATCGCAGACTGTTCATATATTGTGCACCTATTCATATTTACTGTATATGTCATGTTCATATACTGCACACCTATTCATATTTACTGTATAAATTCTGACTTGTAATTAGAGAGATCGGTAGGTCCTGAGTTCAAACCCCGGCCGAGTCATACCAAAGACTATGAAACTGGGACCCATTCCCTCCCTGCATGGCACTCAGCATCAAGGGTTGGAATAGGGGGTTAAATCACCAAAAATGATTCCCGGGCGCGGCCACCGCTGCGGCTCACTACTCCCCTCACTTCCTTTGGGGGTGATCAAGGGTAATGGGTCAAATGCAGAGAAAGATTTAGCCACACCTACTGTGTGCGTGTGACAATCATTGGTACTTTAATGTAACTTTAATCATATACTGTATACCTATTCATCTGTACTGTTTTTGTCCTGTTCATAAACTGTATAATAGTGAGAGGATTGAGATGGTCGACTTTTAAAAAAAAATCAAAATCTAATCTTTCGGCGCTTCATTTTTTGTTGTTGTTGCTTAAATATATGTAATCAACAACAATGTGAAATTATGAAGTAAATGAATTACTAATGTAAATAACAAACTCATAATTTTTTTTGTATTGAATGGCGCCAATTCATGCCAATTAAATGAATCCCTGCAAATTGCGCGCGGCCTCACCTCTTTGTCCAGTGTAAGCACGTGCCCTACACATTTTGGCCATTCGGAGTCATTTTCGCAAATGGAATTTGACTCTGAGCACGTATCAACTGCTTAATCAAAACTTATGTTTGTTTCTTCTGTTGATGAAGCTGGAACAACAACGTGTAAGAAGTTATCAACTACTTATTGCCCAAATGGCACAATTCTCCTCCCGCACAGCTCAGATCTACGTATTGTTCCTATTTAAAGTGCTAAGCCTTCTGGGTAATGTAGTATACAAGCATTTACTTCTTAGTTTACATGTATTCCTATATCGAACATTTATTTATCCAGGGTAAGACAATTAGGAACATATTTTCATTTGCAATACTGACCTTGCAAAGATGCATCATTTACATGTTAGAGATGTTGAAGTGTGATAATAATCTCCAATCGTCTCTCACTTACCAACAAAAATGTGCGCTATTGATCGCTCTCAACAGTTCAAATGCTGGTAACGTGTGGCGTTAAATGTGTTCAAGATGGTTAAACACTATTTAAGTGTAAAACAAACATGGAGAATGTCTGCAATTTGTGGACGACAGAGCAGACAGCGAACAATAAGGAAGCCTTTGGGGGTGTTTCTCTCTCTACTCATAATTATTTATTACTATTAGGAGTTATCATTAATAAAAACTGTACAGTAAAATAACAACGAGCTCTGATTACAAACCCCATTTCCATACGAGTTGGGAAATTGTGTTAGATGTAAATATAAAGGGAATAAAATAATTTGCAAATCCTTTTCAACCCAATATTGAATTGAATGCACTACAAAGACAAGATATTTGATGTTCAAACTCATAAACTTTATTATTGTTTTTGCAAATGATAATTAACTTAGAATTTCATTGCTACAGCACCAAAATTATTTGGAAAGGGCATGTTCACCACTGTGTTACATCACCTTTTCTTTGAACAACACTCAATAAACGTTTGGGAACTGAGTAAACTGATTGTTGAAGCTTTGAAAGTGGAATTCTTTCCCATTTTTGTTTTATGTAGAGCTTCATTCGTTCAACAGTCCGGGGTCTCCGCTGTCGTATTTTACGCTTCATAATGCGCCACACATTTTCGATGGGAGACAGGTCTGGACTGCAGGCAGGCCAGGAAAGTACCCGCACTCTTTTTTTTACAAAGCCACACTATTGTAACACGTGCTGAATGTGGCTTGGCATTGTCTTGCTGAAATAAGCAGGGGCGTCCATGAAAAAGACGGCGCTTAGATGGGAGCATATGTTGTTCCATAACCTGTATGTACCTTTCAGCATTAATAGTGCCTTCACAGATGCCTTTGGCACTAATGCACCCCCATACCATCACACATGCTGGCTTTTCAACTTTGCACCGAAAACAGTGTGGATGGTTCGTTTCCCCTTTGGTCCGGATGACACGATGTCGAATATTTCCAAAAACTATTTGAAATGTGGACTCGTCAGACCACAGAACACTTTTCCACTTTGCATCAGTCCATGTTAGATGATCTAGGGCCCAGAGAAGCCGGCGGCGTTTCTGGATGTTGTTGATAAATGGCTTTCGCTTTGCATAGTAGAGCTTTAACTTGCACTTACAGATGTAGTGACGAACTGTATTTAGTGACAGTGGTTTTCTGAAGTGTTCCTGAGCCCATGTGGTGATATCATTTATAGATTGATGTCGGTTTTTGATACGGTGCCATCTGAGGGATCGAAGGTCACGGTCATTCAATGTTGGTTTCCAGCCATGCCGCTTACGTGGAGTGATTTCTCCAGATTCTCTGAACCTTTTGATGATATTATGGATGTTGAAATCCCGAAATTTCTTGCAATTCCACTATGAGAAACGTTGTTCTTAAGCTGTTTGACTTTTTGCTCACGCAGTTGTGGACAAATGGGTGTACCTCGCCCCATCTTTTCTTGTGAAAGACTGAGCATTTTTTGGGAAGCTGTTTTTATACCCAATCATGGTACCCACCTGTTCCCAAATAGCCTGCACACCTGTGGGATGTTCCAAATAAGTGTTTGATGAGCATTCCTCAACTTTATCAGTATTTATTGTCACCTTTCCCAACTTCTTTGTCACATTTTGCTGGCATCAAATTGTAAAGTTAATGATTATTTGCAAAAAAAATAAAGTTTATCGGTTTAAACATCAAATATGTTGTCTTTATAGCATATTCAACTGAATATGGGTTGAAAATGATTTGCAAATCCTTGTATTCCTAACACAATTTCCCAACTCATATGGAAACGGGGTTTGTATTTGTCATGGAGCTTTTCACAGTTTTAAACTTAGTGCTTCTTCTGCTTAAAAAATTTGAAGAGAAACAACACAGAATCACTGCAAAACACACAAGGCAACAAAATATAAATAAAAAATAGGTCAAACAAAATTGAAAAAGCATCCGTAGATATTTTTTCCAATTCCAATCAGGAGCTGGCCCCCGTCTTTTGCTTCAAAGAGCCATTTCTCATCATTACTGCTTTCCTGTTTATCGTTTACAGTATGTGTTCTGTTCATATTATAATCACATAACCTGTTTTCACCATGGTTTTATTCTGTGTCATCAGGTCCGAAAATTGGATGCAGACAAAATATTTGTGACCACATCAGCATTCGGTAAGTCTTTGAACTGCATGTGAATAAAAAGTTGATTAAAGTTATTAAGTTTGTGTAAGTCTTATTACTGTGGCCTAACTCATCCTGAGCTGTCCACTCAAAAATGAATTTAAATTTACTGTAAATGTACCGTATAATCCCAAAAGTTAAATTGTCTGATTGGTGTTAGCATATTAATCATCCTCTTTTGGTGTTTGCATTGTTGGTATGGACAGAGACAGCCGGCAAAATGCAACTAAGAACCCTTCTATTAGGAAAACAAAAATACTGTAAATAGTGCAGCAGGAAAGTGCACAAAAAGTTTCATTTTAAGCCAGTTTGAAATAAATGGTATCTAGCAAAAATACGTAAACATGCTTGTCTTATTCCTTTGATTGAAAGATGATCATACTAACATTGTTTAGCTGATAGTAACTCACTTAAAGGGTTCATAATACTATTGTTTTTTTTCAAAATGTTACATGTAATGGTGGTTCTTTGGTCAAAATGATTAACGGATTATGTGTTACAGACCGTTTTCCAGCCGCTTTCTGACCGTCTCCTCAATATGCACCATTTTGTGAGCATTTAGTGAGTCTACTAACAGATTATCTGCTACTTTGTGTAAGAAATGGCAACAGCAGAGGATACATGTGCATTTACAAGCCAGTCTGCCCAAGAACAAGAGGATATCAAAAAATATGGAGCTTATTGACTGCAGTGTTGACTACAATGACGTTCTCGCGCAAAGCCCTTTACGTAAATTTATACCATGTATGGATAAAACGCTGACGTCACACTTGGGGTAAATTACCGGAACTAAGAAGGAAAGCAAGATTGTTCTATGTAAATATCTCCGCAATGCCTCCATGATTTGATTTCAAATTTTCGGGATTTATGCAGATCCCAAATACACATCAGCAAGTACCAATAGGTAAGAAAAGTTGGTTTTACATAACGGGGGCCCTTTTGTGAATTAATCAGCTAGACCAGGGATGTCAAACGCATTTTATATCGGGGGCCACATGGATAAAAATCCACTTCCTAGTGGGCTTTACTGGTAAAATTACGGCACGATAACTTAAAAATAAAGACAACTTCAGATTGTTTTCTTTGTTTAAAAATAGAAAAAGCACATTCTGAAAATGTAGACATCATAATGTTGTTTTTACACTTAAATGTTGCGGTAATATTCTACCTTTATTAATCGTTATTTATATTTTCTGAATATATTATGTGATTATGTTCATCAGTCAACTCATTGGTGTTAATTTTCAATCCATCAAGATAAAAAAAATAATACCAAAATCAAATTACAGGACGTTATTTATGTATATTTGTCAATAAATATATGGATAACATTTATCTAGAGTCTTTTTCTAAGACATTACAAATGACATGATGCTAATTTTCCTCGACTGATGTACTAAGATCATGTGGTTTATTTTATTTTTTACATATGTAGCATACTCTACAAAGATACAAAGAATTGATATTGCAACATCTAGTGGACACATTTAGAATAGCAGTTTGTTTCATTCACAAATCTTGGCTCATTTTAATACTTAGCAAACTCATCCCCCGGGCCAAATAAAACCTGTTCTGGCCCACGGGCCGTACGTCTGACACCCCTGAGCTAGACACATAAATTGTGTGTGAAAAAAAACTAAACATAAATATGGATGTCTGTATTTTCAATGTCCATGTGGTGGATAAAGAATATGTCATGATATTGCATTTGAAATGATAATGAATACATCAATCAATCAATCAATGTTTATTTATATAGCCCCAAATCACAAATGTCTGAAAGGACTGCACAAATCATTACGACTACAACATCCTTGGAAGAACCCACAAAAGGGCAAGGAAAACTCACACCCAGTGGGCAGGGAGAATTCACATCCAGTGGGACGCCAGTGACAATGCTGACTATGAGAAACCTTGGAGAGGACCTCAGATGTGGGCAACCCCCCCCCCCTCTAGGGGACCGAAAGCAATGGATGTCGAGCGGGTCTAACATGATACTGTGAAAGTTCAATCCATAGTGGCTCCAAGACAGCAGCGAGAGTCCCGTCCACAGGAAACCATCACAAGCGGATCAGCAGCGTAGAGATGTCCCCAACCGATACAGGCGAGCGGTCCATCCTGGGTCCCGACGAGCGGTCCATCCTGGGTCTCGACTCTGGACAGTCAGTACTTCATCCATGGTCATCGGACCGGACCCCCTCCACAAGGGAGGGGGGGACATAGGAGAAAGAAAAGAAGCGGCAGATCAACTGGTCTAAAAAGGAGGTCTACTCAAAGGCTAGAGTATACAGATGAGTTTTAAGATGAGACTTAAATGCTTCTACTGAGGTAGCATCTCGAACTGTTACCGGGAGGGCATTCCAGAGTACTGGAGCCCGAACGGAAAACGCTCTATAGCCCGCAGACTTTTTTTGAGCTCTAGGAATCACTAATAAGCCGGAGTCTTTTGAACGCAGATTTCTTGCCGGGACATACGGTACAATACAATCGGCAAGATAGGCTGGAGCATATATACATACATACTATAACTTCAAGGTGAATCATGTCAGATACCTTGCCAGCCAATAAATAAAAGTACTGTAAATAAATGAATTCAAGGTAAATGTCGAAAAAAAAGACCTACAGCTCCCTATAGTAAAAAAAAAAAAAAAGTCCTGAATTCAAATCTGAATCAGCCCCAAAATATAATCACTTGTTCCTTATCCCGTTTCAAACATTTCCAGAAAGTTTATTCCAAAATGTGCCCATAATGTTTTAAGTTATCTATAATGAAAGTGAACTCTTGTCTGTCATCTATAATAATAATAATAATAATGGATTAGATTTATATCGCGCTTTTCTATTGTTAGGCACTCAAAGCGCTCACAGAGAAGTGGGAAACCATCATTCATTCACACCTGGTGGTGGTAAGCTACATCTGTAGCCACAGCTGCCCTGGGGTAGACTGACGGAAGCGTGGCTGCCAGTTTGCGCCTACGGCCCCTCCGACCACCACCAATCATTCTTTCATCATTCATTCACCAGTGTGAGCAGCACCGGGGGCAAAGGGTGAATTGCCCTGCCCAAGGACACAACGGCAGCGATTTGGATGTCACTAGGTGGGAAGCGAACCTGCAGCCCTCAGGTTTCTGGCACGGCCGCTCTACCCACTACGCCATGCCGCCCCCAATACATCTATAGTCTTTGTCTCTGTGGGTGTACATTGGGTTGACAGCTTAGACACACGGATGTTCTTTATCCCATTTCGGACATTTACTGAAAGTTTAATGAAAATCTGTCTGTGTGTTCTTGAGTTATTTTGCAAACTAACTAACAAACAAACTAATTAACTTAGTGTAACAGCCATGGCAGCAATCTTGTGCCAAACCTACTCAGTGGCTTGGTGGTTAGAGTGTCCGCCCTGAGATCGGTAGGTCGTGAGTTCAAATCCCGGCCGAGTCATACCAAACACTATAAAAATGGGACCCATTACCATGTCCCTAACAACTCCCCACGCAGCATTAAGGGTTGGAATTGGGTGTTAAATCACCATAAACTAACTAACAAACAAACTAATTAACTTAGTGTACCAGCCATGGCAGCGATCTTGTGCCAAACCTTCTCAGTGGCCTAGTGGTTAGAGTGTCCGCCCTCAGATCGGTAGGTCGTGAGTTGAAATCCCGGCCGAGTCATACCAAACACTATAATAATGGGACCCATTACCATGTCCCTAACAACTCCCCACGCAGCATCAAGGGTTGGAATTGGGGGTTAAATCACCATAAAATGATTCCCGGGCGCGGTACTTCCCACTGCTCCCCTCACCTCCCATGGGGTGATCAAGGGTGATGGGTCAAATGCAGAGAATAATTTCGCCACATCTAGTATGTGTGTGACAATCATTGGTACTTTAACTTTAACTTTAATGGTCTTTGGGCTGCTTGAGGGGCTCCTGTCTTGTGCCCACGAGACATCTTTTTTCTTAAAGGAAAAACATTGTCAAGTTCATGAGATCTGGTCACTGTTTTTCACAGAAAGTTAGTCTTCAGCTTTGCACGTTGATCTTCTTTGTCAGTGTAAGGAATTAAACATTATCTCCATGTCAATGAATACAAAGAAGATCTTCTTTGTGGATTAATAACTCAAATGTAAATTTGCCCACAGCAATAAATCGCATGGTTGTGTTTGATGACAAGATAACCAGCTTAGCAATATATTGTGAATTTTAAATATGCTTTTGTTATCATGACTTCACTGTCTGATAGGTCTGTGAATGTTATTAATAATCAGGTTGTTGTACTCTCAGGCATTGAATCGATCGTAATGGTTCAGTCCAGATTGTTTAACGCAGCTGCTCTGTTTCTCTTCCATAAATACAAACATGGCTTCATGATGAGTCAAAGAACAATTGAACAGTTGGTATACATGGGACTCAAGTAAGATCAAGTTAATCCCCAAGAACATCTGGGATAATCAGTGGTCAGAGATAGATGCTAACACAGGATGTGTCATTCAGTCTGTAAGGACTTGTGCTTTGGAACCAAACGGAGTCCATTGCATCTAGTTGTTAGGGACATACTTGTCTTCTTGTGTCTGTCTTGTGTCTTTAAATTGGCCTTTGATCTTAGATCATGTATGTGACACTTTAATAGTTTTAGCTAAAAGCTCTTTTTCTAATTGATGCTATAGTGTATGGGTTTTTTAAAAGTTGCAGCAAAAGTTGCAATGTTTTAAGGCTTATTTTTTTAAAGTAAAAAATCAACTTGTGATTTTATGAATTTGTCTATGTTGAAAGTGTTCATTGTACCTGGTACCTCAAAAAGCAAAGGATTTTAGCAAAAATCGGAAAATAAATACTGAATTGAAGATTTACTCCTTTTATATATTGCGACAACTTAAAAGTAGACACTTGATGGCAGCAAATAACATTTTAAGAAGGCATCGTCAAATTACAGTTTTAATTTTTTATAACTAATAATTAGAGATGTCCGATACACTGCCGATATTATCAGCCGATAAATGTTTTTAAATGTAGTATCTGAAATTATCAGTATCTGTTTCAAAAAGTAAAATGTATGACTTTTTAAAGTGCCACTGTGTACATGAACTTAGGAAGAAGTACAGAGCACCAATAATCCTAAAAGGCACTGCCTTCGCATGCCGGCCCAGTCACATAATACCTACGTCTGTTCACACACACAAGTGAATGCAAGGCATACTTGGTCAACAGCCATACAGGTCACACTGAGGATGGCGGTATAAACAACTTTAACTCTGTTACAAATATGGTATCGGTTTATATCGGAATCGGTAATTAAGAGTTGGACAATATCGGAATATCGGCAAAAAAGCCATTATCAGACATCCCTACTAATAATAGTAATAATTATTTAGAATTTCAAAAAGACACACCACTAAAGGCATCCTTTGTGTCCGCTGTCTGCTCTGTTGCCCACAAGTTGCATGCATTCCCCGCGTATGATTTACAGTTGAAAAGTATTTTAGTATTTAAACATTCATTTATGTCACGACCTGCCTTAGCCGGAGTATTAGGACCCCAACACGGAGGAGAAATCCATCCATCCATCCATTTTCTATTGCTTATTCCCTTTTGGGATCGCGGGGGGCGCTGGCGCCTATCTCAGATACCATCGGGCGGAAGGCGGGGTACACCCTGGACAAGTCGCCACCTCATCGCAGGGCCACGGAGGAGAAAGAGAAAGAAAAAAACAACTCAAAAAGGAGTGAAGAAAAACAACTCAGGACACATCTAAAAAGTGTGGCGAAACAGAAATCGCACACAAACGGTATGGAGAGAGACAACTAAAGATTACATGGCAGAGCCACAGTAACAAGGAGTGTGAGTGAAGCCAGAGCAGAGGAGATGAACACAACTGGAAGGGTGAAGCATCAGGAATGAACTGGCACCGAGTGAATGGACTGGTGACAGCAAAGCTGCCAGGACATGATAATTTATGTTCCAACACATTTGCCCACACACGTTAAAAGCATGAACTGTTGAGCGCATATCTATGGCACTAAGTTTTGTTTGTAAATGAGAGACGATGATGGATTATCATCACACTTCAACGTCTCTAAAATGTAAACGCCGCCTCTTTGCGAGGTCAGCATTGCAAATGAGAATAGGTTCATAATTTTCATCATCCAATCCAATCCAATCCACTTTATTTATATAGCACATTTAAACAACAATAACATTTCCAAAGTGCTGCACAGCCATGTTAAAAACAATATTAAAAAAACAATATTATGCTCCACCAATGACTGAATAAAAACAAAAAATAAATAAATATAAAACCAATATAAAAAAACAATATAAAAACAAATATGATTAAAAACAATTTTAAAGGGTAAAATCAATTAAAACAGTAAAATAGAAATCAAAATGTATAAAAAACACAGAGGACAACAGAGGACTGAGGACCACACAACTCACGTAGTGTTAAAAGCCAAAGAATAAAAGTGGGTCTTAAGACGAGACTTAAAACACTCCACTGTGGAAGCAGTTTGAACATGGAGCGGCAGAGTGTTCCAGAGCTTAGGGCCGACCACAGAGAAGGCCCTGTCTCCCCTGGTCTTAAGTCTGGTCTTGGGCACCACGAGCTGGAACTGGCTCTCGGACCTCAGAGCGCGCGCAGGAATGTAAATTTGGATGAGGTCCGAGATATATTGAGGTGCCAGTCCATGTAAAGATTTAAAAACAAACAGCAATGTTTTAAAATCAATTCTAAAATGAACAGGGAGCCAGTGCAAACTCTGAAGAATTATGGTTATATGCTGACGTTTCCTGGCCCCTGTTAAAAGTCGTGCTGCCGCGTTCTGGACTAACTGCAACCGGGAGAGAGCTTTTTGGCTAATGCCAGCATAAAGTGCATTGCAGTAGTCCAGGCGACTTGAAATAAAAGCATGCACGACTTATTCAAAAAGGTTAAAAGATAAAAACGGTTTAACCTTTACTAAAAGACGAAGGTGATAAAAACACAATTTTAAAACGCCATTGACTTGTTTGTCTAGTTTAAAATTCATACCCTGGATAATGAAATGTTTGATATATAATTAAATGTAAACTAGGAACTAAATGTTTATTTATTAGGGGTGTGCGGAGTGGGAGGAAGCCGGTGTACCTAAAGGGAACCCACGCAGTCACGGGGAGAACATGCAAACTTCACACAGAAAGATCCCGAGCCCAGGATTGAACTCAGGACTACTCAGGATTCTGGTTATTGTGAGGCACTTGCACTAACCCCTGTGCCAATGGCCTATTTGTGAACGTCCCACTCATGGGGAGACCTACAGTGCGAGGCTTTGTCTAGCCTTAAAATGTTGGTTTCTCTCTCTGTGACACAGTTTAGAGGCTTGTTTACAAGGGTTTGTCACTTTTCGAGTGCTATACTGGTATTAGTATAGTACCACGACACTTATGATTCATATTCGGTACTATACCGCCTCTGAAAAGTACTGGTCCACCACTGCCTCCTGTCCCCCGTCGTCCTCACATCATGTCATTGCTGGTTTACGAGCAGACGAGCATGTTCGGTGGTGCAACATCACAGAGTACTTACAAGCAGACACAGTGTGTAAACAGAAAAGGGAGAACGGACGCATTTTGGCTTAAAAACTAACAATAAAGGTGAAGTTATAACACTGAAACACCCACCGGAAGAGGTGCTTTAAGACATGGCTAGCTAGCTAGCAGCTAAAATCCAGCAACAGTCGGCTGTGTTTTAGCTATTTCTAAATCACTTATCCTCGCCTCCGTGGCGACAAATAAAGTATGTTTCTTACAAGTTTCATCCCTGCAGAATGAGGAATAGCTAAAACTGCTTCACTACACCGGTGTCAAAATGGAAACAAAGGCCATTGGTGGATCTACACCTAACATCCACTGTAATGATACCAAGTACAGGAACGTATCTAGTCAATACTACTATGAGTACGTCAATATTTTTTAGCATCACTACATCTTCTTTAGTTTTTTTAAAATTTATATTATGTTTATAAACTTGGGAAATATGTCCCTGGACACAGGAGGACTTTGAATATGACCAATGTGTGATCCTGTAACGACTTGGTATCGGATTGATACCCAAATTTGTGGTATCATCCAAAACTAATGTAAAGCGTACAAACAATAGAAAAATAAGTGATTATTACATTTTAACGGAAGTGTAGATAGAACATGTTGAAAGAGAAAGTAAGCAGATATTAACAGTAAATTAAAAAGTAGATTAATAATTAATTTTCTACCACTTGTCCTTAATGATTTTGACAGAATAATAGAATGAGAAATGACACAATATGTTACTGCATATGTCAGCAGACTAAATTAGGAGTTTACTCACTACTAAAAGACAAGTCGTCTTGTATGTTCACTGTTTTATCTAAGGGCAAACTTGCAATAAGAAACATATGTTTAATAAACCGTAAGATTTTTTGTTAAAATAAAGCCAATAATGCTATTTTTTGTGATCCCCTTTATTTAGAAAAGTATCTAAAAGTATCGAAATATTTGTATCGGGACAACACTAGTCTCTTCCTATCAGTTCAGTAATTAGCTGGAATATGGAGCACATAGTTGGGTTTCAGAACTGCTGGCTGGCAGAGAAATGTGCAGGTGAATGAGTGCATATGTGCAGAAGGCCGTGTCTTCATTTATGTGTGGACATGTTTTGCTCAGCTCAAACAGCACCTGTGACAGTGGGATGTATCACCTTGTGCCAGCCAGTGGTGGCATTATTAGCTCCCAAGAGACAGATTCCCTATTTAAGCACCATGTGTGTATTGATTGACATGCCACCAGATGGTTTATATACAATAGCTTAGGAGGTTTCAGGTTATCTCTGCCTTCAGGCTAAAAAGCTGTTGTGTTCTTCTGCAGCGAAATAAAATATAGATTTTTCTTCTCACCATACAAGTGTCAGTTAAAGGGTAACTGCACTTTTTTAGAATGTCGCCTATCATTCACAATCGTCAGGTGAGACAAGCACATGTTAAATTGTTTCCGTTTTTAATGCACTCTAACTCGTAAATAAACGCTAGTAAGAGTCAGCTAACAACGAGGCCAATGGATGTCGCTTTATTCGACCTATAAAGCGTTCTAAAAACATTCCAAAACATCCATCCAAGTTTTATATACACACACTGTAAGTATATAGTATATGTAAACTAGTAACAAGGCACATTCATGATAAGATGTAATATTTATGTATTGTAATTGTACGGCCTTGTATTAATTTCACAGACGCATCACAATGTTCTCTTTTCACCCTCAGCAACAACAACACTACTAATCATGGCAGACTTCTTGGGAGCCAAAATTATAATCTAGAACCTTATATTTTTGAGCCTGAATATACGGAGGATGAGCTCCCAGTTTTGGAAGGTGCAACACAAAACAAAACAGAAAACACTAATCATTATGCAGCAGTACTGCTAAGTGCTAAACAAAAAAATACAACTATATTTAGAATAAAACAAACACTCATGGCTTGATTTTCCTAAGATCAAAATTATAAGTGCTAAACAGCGTGTGCAATCTATGAAATTGTGTGTACTATTACTAGGCATTTTGCATGTGATCGACTAGCGCTGCGTGTACAATTCTAAAGTTGTGTAGAACACCTTATTTAAATGAGGATTTTGCGTGTATAATACGTATATATGTATATATATATATATATATATATATATATATGTGTGTATATATATATATATGTATATATATACAGTATTTGTATACAGTATATATATATATATATATATGTATATATATACAGTATTTGTATACAGTATATATATATATATATATATATACATACATATGTTATGTTATATATGTATGTGTGGGGAAAAAAAATCACAAGACTACTTTATCTCTACAGAACTGTTTCATGAGGGGTTCCCTCAATCATCAGGAGATTTACATATATTTTACATATGTAGATAGATAGATAGATAGATAGTACTTTATTGATTCCTTCAGGAGAGTTCCTTCAGGAAAATTAAAATTCCAGCAGCAGTGTACAGAGTTGAGATCAATTTAAAGAAAAAAGTAAAAAGTAAATAATGGGGGTTTAAAAGGAAACAAAATAGAGAAATATTACAAAAAGAATAAAAACAATGGGAATAACAATATAACAGTAAAATAAGAATATAACAAGACAAAGTAGGCAGTAGTGACCATGTTATGAAAATGTATTGCACTGTTAATGTTTTGCATCCCCTGTCATCCTAATACCCCCCGTCCTCCGTCCCAGAGAGGAGTTGTACAGTCTAATGGCGTGTGGGACAAAGGAGTTTTTGAGTCTATTAGTCCTGCACTTGGGATGAAGCAGTCTAGCACTGAACAGGCTCCTCTGGCTACTGATAACGCTATGCAGAGGGTGACTGGCATCATCCAGGATGCTCACTAGTTTGTCCACAGTCCTCTTCTCTGCCACCGTCACCAGTGTGTCCAGTTTCATTCCGATTGTAGAACCGGCCCGCCTGATCAGTTTCTCAAGTCTGGAGCTGTCCTTCTTAGATGCACTGCCCCCCCAGCACACTACCATGTAGAACAGAACACTGGCAACCACAGACTGGTAGTACATCCACAGGAGTTTTCTACAGATGTTGAAGGAGTGCAGTCTCCTGAGGAAGTACAGCCTGCTCTGTCCTTTCTTGTACTGGTGGTCCGTGTTAACAGTCCAGTCCAGCTTATTGTCCACCCAAACCCCGAGGTACTTGAATGAGTCCACGGTCTGTACCTCAACTCCCTCGATCACAATAGGTTGTGACCGTGGACTCAACCTCCCAAAGTCAATGACCAGCTCCTTGGTCTTTGACGGATTGAGGTGCAAGAGGTTCGTGTGGCACCAGACAACAAAGTCCCTCACCAGGTTCCGAAACTCCTCCTCTCTGCCGTCCCTGATGCACCCGACGATGGCTGTGTCATCCGCGTACTTCTGGATGTGACAAAGCTCTGAGTTGTAGCAGAAGTCAGCGGTGTACAGGGTGAAGAGAAGAGGGGCCAGCACCGTTCCCTGCGGTGCTCCGGTGCTGCTGATCACAGTGTCAGACGTGATGTCCTTCAGTCTGATGTACTGTGGCCTGTCGATGAGGTAGTTCGAAATCCAGGCAACCAGGCAGGGGTCCACTTGCATTTTGTAGAGCTTGTCCTGAAGGAGGCGGGGCTGGATGGTATTAAAGGCACTCGAGAAGTCCAGGAACAGGATCCTCACAGTGCCATTTCCCTTATCCAGGTGTGAGTGGGCTCGATGCAGCAGGTAAAGGATAGCATCCTCCACACCAACGCCTTCCTGGTACGCAAACTGCAGGCTGTCCTGGGCATGTTGCACCTGTGGTCTGAGGAGGCTGAGAAATAGCCGCTCCAATGTCTTCATTAGATGAGAGGTGAGCGCCACTGGTCTGTAGTCGTTCAGCTCACTGGGGAAGTTCTTTTTGGGAACTGGAACGATGCATGATGTCTTCCAGAGGGTGGGCACTCTTCCCAGCTGCAGGCTGAGGTTGAAGATCCTTTGAAGTTGTTCGCCCAGTTCTGCAGCACAGGTCTTCAGGAGTCGGGGGCACAGCTTGTCTGGGCCTGCTGCTTTCCTTGGCTGTAGCTTCCTCAGTTGACCTCTGACCTGGTCCGCAGAGATGACTAATGTCTGCGTAGAGGTGGTGGAGGGGGGTGCTGCCATGGCTGGGGGGGAGGTACGTTGAGGGGAGCAGAAGAGGGGTTGGCTGTGATGTGAAGTGGGGGACGGAGAGGACACGGGCTGGTTAAACCGGTTAAAGAAGTTATTCATCTCATTGGCCCTCTCTATTGTCCCCACAACAGCTCTGGTCTTTGTCTTGTGGCCTGTGATGGTTTTCACACCTTCCCAGACCTCCCTCATGTTGTTCTGCTGCAGCTTCTGCTCCAGCTTCTTCCTGTAGCTGTCCTTAGCCTCCCTCACGCGTCGTTTCACCTCACGCTGTGCTGCTCTCATTGCCTCCCTGTCTCCACTCCTGAAGGCAGCTTTCTTCTTGTTGAGAACAGCTTTAACTTCTTGTGTTACCCAGGGTTTGTTATTAGGGTAGCACCGAACAGTCTTAGCAGGGCAGATCACGTCCACACAGAAGTTGAGGTAATCTGTGAGACAGTGAGTCAGCCCATCAATGTCGTCACCCTGTGGAAGCAGCACGTCCCAGTCTGTGGTGTTGTAGCAGTCTCTGAGGGCATCTTCCAATTCAGGGGACCACTTCCTCACATAGCAAGTGTTAACAGGCTGTCTTTGGACCATGTATGTATGTATATATATATATATATATATATATATATATATATATATATATATATATATATATATATATATATATATTGGACCATATATGTACGTATATATATATATATATATATATATATATATATATATATATATATATATATATATATATATATATGTATGTATATATATATAAGGCATGACCACGGAGGCACTCGATCATTCACAGCACATTCATTTTGTGGCGTTTGTTGTGTTTTCAAACAAGAAGAAGGCATCTACCACTTTTTTGGAACATTTTAGACACAGTCCAAAGTGCACCCAATTTTTCCTTTTTTTAGCGCTCATGGCAGAGAGACTGTACTTACTGTGCTCAAGACACGTAAAAATGCATATTTTTTTTAAATATTGGAGATATGTTAATCATATATATTATCAATAAAAAGCAAACATCATTTAAATAAAAATGCCAGCAGACACCGAAATGCATTCATTGAAGTTGTTTTAATAAGCCCTTTGCATATAGCTATGAATGTTGCTTAATAGACTATATGTCTAATATTTTTTATTTCTGACAGACCATGCTAATATGTTGACATGCGAGTATGAGGACTGATTCTCTTTTATTTGTCTGTTTTTGCAGCACGGGGACCGAGTCTGTCAGTTTGAACGTACATTAAAGACTCGCTAAATATAATGCTAAATAGTGCTTACAAAACGGTGATGAGTGTTGATAAATCATATTGCGCATGTTGTATAATTTATTTGTTCCTTCTTGTCCCAGTATTGTGGGTGTTTTGAGGACCAGCATATATTCTGCATATTAGTGAAGGATGACAGGTGACGCAAAATGAATTGCACACCTTTTTCTGGTCACATAACAGACACAATCCACTTTGCACACGTTTAGTAGATTAGCTTTGCATGTGCTATCAAGTTAGCACCTGTTTTAGTACACGCAAACAATTCTTAAATTAGGCCCTTACTGTACAAGGTCTGCTTCGATTTGAATTCCGACTGATGAGATGTTTATATCTTCTCGTTTAGATGAAGAATTAATCACAATCCTCCCATAGGTTAGGAAAAAAATAGTGGCTGAAAATGAGCATTTTTTCGCGTCTTTCTTGCCATCTCCAAATCGAAGTTTAACGTCAAATTTGACCAAATTTTGGGCTTCATGGCAAAAACCTTCCACTATACAGGTGAAAGTCGTAATTTGTTATCAAGAATTTACTTTTTTTGATTCCATTTTTTTGGTTTGTTTGTTTTTTAAATCTTTTTTCGGGATTTTTTGGAGTGCAATAATTTTGGGTTCCAAATTTTAGTTTTTGATTACAAATATTTTTTATTCCAAACTTTTTTGTTTCACATCTTTTTTTTGTTAAATAATAGTTTTTTTTTTCGGTTGCAAATCTTTTTAGTGGTAGTAAATCATCACACACAGCAATTAATAACTACAGACGCTGCATGTTACGTGTCCAAGCTAAAGTTGTTGAAAAATTTGATAGTGAACAACTTAAATATTTTTTAGACACCTATGGTCTGCTTTCTCAATATCAATCAGATTTTAGAAGGAAACTTAGCACTATAACCACTGTTATCAAAGTTGTGAATGACGTTGAGGCGTAGGACTGCAAAACATATTGTGCGCTCTATTTAATTGACCTGTCAGAAGCATTCAATACTGTCGACCATATCATTTTGGCAGACAGACTGTACAAGATTGGTTTATTTCAGCATGCTGTGAAGTGGTTTTCTAATTACCTTTCCAATAAAACCCAATATGTCCAGTTTGCTTGGTCAATCAATCAATCAATCAAAGATTACTCATATAGCCCTTGCACGTGGGCCTCACTATCTGCCAGATCTTGGTTGTCAGAAATTTACGTTGCACATCGTCTACAGCAGGCTCTCTGTGTCTTTGGTCGCCTCTAAAGAGTATGGTGGATTTGCAAAGATTAGAACATCCAAAAATATACATGTCTTCAATTTCTGCTTGGTGCCAGTGCTGCTGTACAGATCTCAAACCTGGACTCTTCCCACACTGACCACTAGCTGCCTTGATGCATTACACCTGAACATCCTTTGCAATGGGTGGATCCACCATGTCACTATTGATGTATCAATTTGTCCCACCACCTTTGCCACTGTAATAAAGATGGAAAAGCTGCGATTCCTCTGCCATGTGGCCAGAATAGACGACTGAATCCCGGCAAAACAGACTTTTACAGCATGAGCGCATCTGCTACCCAGGGATTGGCGCTGCCCATGTGGCTGTCCCTGGTTTACCCGAATGGCCGGCCCTTGTCGGACCTCGGTCACCTGGTGGCCAAGTGAGGCTTCAGTCAGTTCAGTTAAGACTTGTCTGGAGTATGGAAACATGTTAAATAGTAATAGCTCAAGCACGGAGCCCTCTGCTACACCGTGACTAAAAATAACATGCACTCATTCTTTATCATCAAACTGTAAGTGGTCCGATCAATAGGATTTAAAGCAGGTTAGGGCAGTTCCTTAAATTCCAATGTCATTTTCTAATCTTGTTATTGAAATGTGATGATCAATTGTGTCAAAAAATCTCACAGGCCCAGTGCAGACACAAGACCTCAGTCTGAAGAGGAGGAAATGATCGAACCTCCTAACCGTCTGTCTCTCTCTCACAAGGCGTCAGGGTGACTGACAGGAGAAGCGTCGAGTCCGTCAGGAGTGGCGACAGCTGCCAGTCAGAGCGGAGACATGCTGAGTCCATGCGGGCGTGCGGCCTTGGCTTTCATGTCATTACAGCTGCTGCTATGGCGCGAAACTGTGACCATCGAAGTTCCTCAAGACCGTAAGTTACCCAGCAACAGTGCTATCACATTGTCGGTACATGTGCAACACATACTGTACGTATATTTACACTTACACACCATCAAATCATGACAGACAGTATTGATTACTGGCCAAAATACTCCAAAGAGTATTTATGATGTAAATTGTACATTTGGTGGCCATTGCTCTCTTTGTCGTTTGTAACATAATCAACACATAGTTTGTCAACCACACATCATTGTTTTGCATTATTCTGCGTATGAAAAGAATCCGTGGTGATTTTTTATGTATGCGGGTTTCCTGTGTCAATAGTCGGAGAGAGAAGCCCATCCCTCTCTTCTTTGTGTGTCCTTATCATCTTCCCACAAAAGTGCACTCTTGACCTGTATTGATGTGATGTATTGATGTGTGCTTGCTATACAATCCTGCAGAGCACACACTTTTCCCACACATACACACAAACACAAACACTTTCCCACGCAGCACTCACCACCGCTCTTCATGTCCACTGTAACAAATTATTCAAAGTCAATAGAACATTGAAGATTGAAGAATTGGTGGATGGTAGCATATTCACGCACACATTTATGTCATTAATCAACGCCTCCTAATGTATTATGTGCATATATTTAGGATGTAACAATTACCGCTATAAATGATAAATCGCTGTAATAATCCCAACGGTTAGTGTTCCAATTTTAAACTCAAATTATTATACAACTGCGACTAACAGCCACACTTTGATAAACTCACAGACAGGTGACACTGTCCTTTACACTCACTTTCTTCCTTTTCCACGTTTGGAAAAACAAAGTTATGTCCATCTCTCGCAATAAGATAATGCTCGCGAGTCAGACCAGATGTTTTGGTCTGATGCTATTGGGTGCAATGTGGCATTTGTTAATCTAACTCAGTGGTTCTTAACCTGGATTCGATCTAACTCGGTGGTTCTTAACCTGGGTTCGATAGAACCCTAGGGATTCGGTGAGTCGGCCTCAGGGGTTCGGCGGAGGTCAAAACACACCCGACTCATCGTGTAAATAAAAACTTCTCCCTATCGGCATATTATGGATACCCCCAAACAATGTTACCGCTAATGTTCCATCTGATTTACAAGTGTGTAATTACTTGAGTTCATGCACTGTGTTGGTTTTGTTCTTTGAACAAGGTGATGTTCATGTACGGTTCATTTTGTGCACCAGTAAAAAAAACATAACTAAAAAATAATAAAAAATTCACTAAAGAAGGGTTCGGTGAATGTGCATATGAAATTGGTGGGGTTTGGTACCTTTAACAAGGTTAAGAACCCCTGATCTAACTAGTGATGTGAGGTTCGTAACCTAAATGGTTACTCGTTATGAGCCAAGAGACAACTCGTATTCAAAAAACGCATATCCCAAGGTACGACTCTATATACTCTATCTAGGTACTGGAGGGCTACAAATAACGACTATATCGGGGGTTGCTGACCCCCGATATAGACAATAAAGCTCACATTAATTCAGGAATGATTATTCATGAACCGTGCTGCTCATTTGGCTACTACAAATATATACATCTTTTCAACTTTTTAATTGCAAGCTGTAGGAAGACATTTATTGTAGCACCCAGTTAAATTAAATCTCATAGTATATACGCCACTGAAATAATCATCATCCAAGCAATAATAGTGTTCTTGATTCAAGTTGGATGCACACAAGTATACAGTCCAAGTTTTGCTGTCAGACTTTGGCTAAAATGAAAGTTACAGCTACTTTTCACAGAGATAGCTTGCTACAAAGCTCGCTATGCTGCGCCGCTTTAAATGCATCACAGACGTACTGTAATGAAATGCAAGGTCGTGTCGCAATTTGAGCAAGTTATCCATGATTTTGTTAGGGTGAAATGTTACCATTCTTTCGAAATTTTCGCTTTTGCCCGTTTTTACCTGGTCAAACAAATTAATTTTGAGTTTGATAGAGTTTTTAGCTTTTATTTTTGTTGTTGTTCTCTTAATATACTGTACATGGTATATTCTTGAAGTATGTTGTACATTAGACATTGTAAGTTGATGAAAAAAAAGAAATGATTAGTCATAAGTGTATGTGTGTTGTTTTGAGTGAAAGCTTGTTGTTTAGGTTTATTTCGAACATGCATACAGTTAAAATATGATGCATCACATATTTCACATGTTACCATTTTTCATTACAACATGGAGTAGGAAGAAGCAGAGTTTATTTAATCCTACCACTTTCCCCTTTTATAGCACTTACAAATGCGTGTGTTCACTTTAAATTAATTAATAACTAATTCAACAGTTCTCTTGCATTTTCATTGTTAGCTTTTTTTTACAATTAATATTTTTGTCTTCTTTCTCTCTGCTCATCACTTGAAAACTCCAAACAGGTAAGTTATCGTTCACCATGGTAACGAGCTGTCTAGTTTTTACTCATAGGTTGAAACTAATAATCACAAGCTATGCATACCATATTTTCCGAACTAAAAGCCGCACCTGCAAATATATTCCAGTGCGTTGTGAAATGAGATACTTACATAGAGAGCGTTTCTAAATCTTTATTTGCATACCTTAATTGTTTCCCAATGGTGCCTGTAATCAGCAGTAAAACAGAAGATCAAACAAAGTCATTGATGTCTTCAATTGACCCTTAATAAGTTTAATAACATTTTTGCATAATTCCTCCACCTTATACTTTGCAAACACTTTAAGTTTGAACAGTTTCTTAAAGTGGATCATTTTAGTACTTTATCCATAATTGGCGAAGAAAAAAAAACATAGAATAGCCGCACCGTTGTATGAGCCGCAGGGTTCAAAGCTTGGGGAAAGTAGCGACTTGTAGTCCGGAAAGTACGGTATTTAGTACTGTAAATGTTTGTGTCCCTAATATAATGAACAGCCTCTTAATAATCTATCCACACTTTGTCTCCATGTTGCTTTACACTGGACTAACAGCAAACATCCTGGCAGACCGTAAGTCTTTCACGTTGGAATTATGTGGTGCATGCAATGTCATCAAGTATCATACATTTCACATCTGGTGTAAGAGTTGATTGGAGTCCTCATTAATTTTTTCAAAAATACACATTCAAAAATGTGTATTCATAATCAACAAAATCATTGAATTTGACGAAAGTGACTTGGAGTAAATGACATTAAATTGGTTCCTACTGAGTTACTACAACATTTGTTCGTTTGACAGGGGCAGTGTCCTCTGGATGTGATTTTTTTTTTTTTTTTTTAATTATGTGTTTATTTATTCATTTACAGACAGTCATAAGTTTGTATTACATGATTGTTTCCTTTGTTTATATCAGAGTTAGTTCTGCAAAAAGGTTATCCCTAGAAGCACTCAGCTCGTGAACAGGGACCCACAGTTAAAGTATACATCATCATATAATATACAAAATACAGTACAATACAATACATTTCAAACCATAAGGGGTGTGCTAAATATAATGAGCATAACATAGCAATACATTTTGCTTAAAACAAATCAAGTCACCAAATATTCATATCTCAGCTCAAAGAATGTGACTTTAAAAGGTGTGTGAGCTTTAAATTGACGTGTATATGAGTTATGAGCACAGTAATTATATTTTAATCCAGCCTGCTGCATCAATTCCCCCACGGTTGTCATGGTAGCATGCAATTTATGAGAACATCAGCAGGATAATAGCAGAAGAGATTAGCTGCTTAAAAAAAGGTGGGTAGAGAAGCCAAAATTGTAACCAAAATTGGCACTTGAGTAGGAGTGTCGTTGCTTTTGATCCCAGGAGTTCAAAGTGCAGCCCAGGGACCATTTGTGGCCCCGCAGCTAATTTTTTAAAGACTATTACAAAAATGAAAACAACTAAGTGAGAAAGCAGTTGCAATGTAATGTAAAAATTATGCAATATTGATAAAAATACAATGTTTTTTACTTTAAAACTGACATTGCTAAAAAAGTAATAACAACTTATAATCGACGGATAGATCTGTCTTAGATCCTGAGGTTTAGTCATTGAAAGTAAAAATAGGCCTTTTTTTTCTTTTTTACATTTTTGAATCATCGAGACCTTTAGTTTAATTATTTTTTTTAACTGTCATTGTTCAAGAAATAATAATGCATCAAAAGCAATGTTGTTATAAATTATTTAAATCTTTAGGGCATCAATTTCTTTACATCAAATATTCCACTTTGAACACTTTGAACATTTATATTTTTGCCATAAAACACAGGGTTTTTATTCGACAAAGGGTATTTAACATAAAAAAACCCCAAAAGGTTCATGTCAACAAATCCAAAATTGATCTATAGATATTTCAGCGTCGAAATTAAACAAAAACAATATCTGACTTGTTTATAACATTTAATAACTGTGACACTTTTTGAGGGTAGTCCGGATGGTTAGAATAAATATTGTATTGGTTTTGAAAATTAAAAAATATCAAAATGGCCCACGCATGCTTTCATTTGGACACCCCTGCTTTAGGGTAATATGACTCAAGTAAGAATGAAAAGTATCCAATTAATTACTTGAGTAAGAATAAGTATTGATTGAAAAAATGCTCAAGTACTGAGTAACTCAGTAGTAACTTTTGATTTATTTAGTAGTTATTCCTTAATGGCACGTGCACTACAACCGTAGTTGGTGTGTGTATTTTGTGCAAGAGACTACTACTGCATGTGCTACAAAAAAGGGCTAGTTGTACAGTCACTTATGACTTTTTAACAGGGCTAATGTTAGCATATGCACAGCTAAAACATAATAAAATAACATCTACAACTTACTGCAACATGGTTTATTTACTTGCAAGTGGAATTCTACTGACTGATGATAATATGAATGTTCTTTTTCATGGTTCGACAGTAAACTTTGGAGAGTTACGATGTCACTTTTTGACAGTGTGTAGTTTGAGTGTAGTCATGTGACTGCCAGGTTTCGATTGATTGGTAAAACAGAGTCATGTGACATACAGTAAGTCTAACCAAAGAGCCAAATGAATATGTCTTTGCAAGCAGTAATCAATTGATTATAGATAAATATAATGATATAAATGGATGTAGAGATTGGAATTAAATTTAATATAACAAAGTAAAAGTAGTAAAAGTATGTTGCATTAAAATTACTCTGATAATGCATCCAAAACGTTACCTCAGTAAATGTTACAGTAAAAACCTATTTTGTGGTAAAAAACACCTTTGGATATTAAATGCACATAGCGGGGGACAAATATTTGTTCAGTAACCACCGAATAAATTGATGTGTTTTGTAGTTGATTTAGTTTGTGTGTAACAATGCAAGACCCTCACCTTCTCTTCCCCCCTCCCCAGTGAAACAGCCCCCGACTATAATCAAGCAGTCAGTGAAGGACTACATTGTGGACCCCAGAGATAACATCATCATCGAGTGTGAGGCCAAGGGCAACCCTGTGCCAACGTAAGCAAAGCACACAAACGCACACACACCCACAGACACACACACACTGTACTAATTATTGTCCATATTTAATCATGAACCTTTAATTTATTGTAGATCAGCTCAAAGGATAACAATACGATGTTGCCGTGAGGACTAAATAAAAAATACAAGCATTATACAAATATCCCAACAAAAAATCCCGGGCGAGCCCCCAATTATGTTAACACTCCCCATAGCTGTTGTCAACACAACATAAAAGACGGATGATCTGAACTTGTGAACAGTTTGTCTTGCACATGAATATAACATACAGCAAAGCGAGTCGTAGTAGCAAAGATGTGTGCAGTGATGAACTGGGCAGGTGAGCATCCGAGTAAGAGAGAGAGCGAACTTCTGGTTACATTTCCAGGGCTTTAACTCCTGGGCTCCAATTGGGATTTACAGACAATGAGGGACGTAATCAGCAAATGAAACATGGGCGTCTGGTGCAATGGACGTCGAGTGGATCTAGTTAATAGTGTGACAGTCAAGTCCATAGTGGATCTAACATAATAGTGTGAGAGTCCAGTCCATAGTGGGGCCAAGTCAGCTGCGCAGAGACGTCCCCACCTGATGCACAGATGAGTGGTCCACCCCGGGTCCCAAATTTTCACCTAATCTGTGCCCCCCTCTCCACGAAGGAGAGGAGGGGCAGAAAAGAGACGGCAAATCAACTGGTCGAAAATGGGGGTCTTTTTATAGGGCTAAAGTATACAAATTAGTTTTAAGATGGGACTTAAATGCTGAAGTAGCATGTCTCATGTTATCGGGAGAGCATTCCAGAGTACTGGAGCCCGAAAAGAAAACACTTTATTGCCCGCAGTGTTTTTCGGGCTCTGGGAATTACTAATAAACCGGAGTTCCTAGAAAGCAGATTTCTTTCTGGGACAATACAATACAATCGGCAAGATAGGAAGGAGCTAGACCGTTTAGTATTTTATACGTAAGTAGAAAACCTTAATGTCGCATCTTAAGTGCACAGGAAGCCAGTGCAGGTGAACCAGTACAGGCGTAATATGATCAAACTTTCTTGTTCTTGTCAAAAGTCTAGCAGCCGCATTTTGTACCAACTGTGATTTTTTAATGCTAGACATAGGGCAGGGGTCGGCAACCCAAAATGTTGAAAGAGCCATATTGGACGAAATATACAAAAACAAATCTGTCTGGAGCCGCAAAAAATTAAATCAATCAATCAATCAATCAATCAATCAACCAATCAATCAATCAATCAATCAATCAATCAATCAATCAATCAATGTTTATTTATATAGCCCTAAATCACAAATGTCTCAAAGGACTGTACAAACCACTACGACTACGACATCCTCGGAAGAACCCACATAAGGGCAAGGAAAACTCACACCCAGTGGGCAAGGAGAACTCACACCCAGTGGGACGCCAGTGACAATGATGACTATGAGAACCTTGGAGAGGTCCCCTAGGAGACCGAAAGCAATGGATGTCGAGCGGGTCTAACATGATACTGTGAAAGTTCAATCCATAGTGGCTCAAACAGCCGCGAGAGTTAAGTTCAAAGCGGATCCAAGACAGCAGCGAGAGTCCCGTCCACAGGAAACAATCCCAAACGAAATCGGATCAGCAGCGTAGAGATGTCCCCAACCGATACACAGGCGAGCGGTCCATCCTGGGTTAAAAGCCATATTACATACAGATAATGTGTCATGAGATATACACTGAATTAAGAGGACTTAAAGGAAACTAAATAAGCTCAAATATAGCTACAAATGAGGCATAATGATGCAATATGTACATACAGCTAGCCTAAATAGCATGTTAGCATCGATTAGCTTGCAGTCATGGAGTGACCAAATATGTCTGATTAGCACTCCACACAAGACAATAACATCAACAAAACTGACCTTTGTGCATTGATGCACAACGTTAAAAGTTTGGTAGACAAAATGAGACAGAAAAAGAAGCGGCATAAAACACGTCCTAGAAAATCGGAGAAAGTTGCATGTAAACAAACCACGGTGCGTTCAAGGACCGCCAAAATTAGTAGGACAAAACGGCGCTCGCCAAATACTCGAATCAGTGAAGCATGTTTAATTAAACAGTGTGTTTTATAACAATTAGGGAGGTTTGTGTCTTGTTTGTCCTCCTGCAGAAACCATATTAAAACAAAACATGTATTTTTTTTTTCCTTCTTTTGTTTCCATTTCTCATACATTTTTGAAAAAGCTCCAGAGAGCCACTAGGGCGGCATTAAAGAGTCGCATGTGGCTCTAGAGCCGCGGGTTGCCGACCCCCGACATTGGGAGACCCGAAAATAATACATTACCGTAATCGAGATGTGATGTAAAGAACGAATGAATGATGATCTCAGCGTCGCTTATGGACAAAATGCAAAAAACTTTAGCGATATCACATTGACTCAGATGAGAGAGTTGGGTAGAAAATAATACCCAGATTCTTTACCGGGTCGCCTTGTTTAATTGTTTGGTTGTCAAATGTTAGGTCTTACACAATGTTTTTATTTTCCATACAACCTACTTTATCATTATACTTTCCTGCAAATACTCCCTTCTTACTGCACTAACTTGTTTAGGTGCAAACCTTACATAGAATCTTTTTGCATCCATCCCTGATTTCAGCTCCATTCAATCTTGTTCATATTTGTATCGGGTGTTGTGTTATTCACTGATTTAATGAATGAATGTATTATTATACTGCATGAAACAAACAATTTGTTCAGCATCAAGCCTTGGGAACGGTATCAGTACACCACACACACACACACATGCACACAGGCACACACACATTGTATGCAATAGTTACATCACTGAGCAGTTGAGGACAGTCTCACATTGTTGATTACGCACATTCTTGTGCACACGGTAACACACAGTTACACAGTGAAGCAGTGACAACACACGTAGCGGCTCTCCTTCCAAACACAAACAGGTCATTGTGCTCCAATAATCACTTGACTATTCATGCTCATGAAACATTCAAGCAAAAGTTGACTCACGTCTTTCTGCATCACAAATACAGCAACACATTTAGCACGGCAGTACATTATCAAGGGCTTCTGTACAAAAGCAACAATGCTAAACAACTTGTAGTCATTGTAGTGAGTTAATTCACATCAGTATCGCAATTTTATTCATAACAATTCTGACTTGACCTTGAAAACATTTTCAATAATTGATTTTTATAATGAAAAATGCTGCATATATATGTTATATGTCAGCAGCCAAGAGGGGCTTTTGTAACTTCTAACCTGTTTTAAAAATATCTTATTTTATTTTTTATACCAAATAGAATCGTGTTAAGTGTAGAATTAATTCTGGAACACATCATTACCCCAACAATTGGAATTGAATTGAGTCTTGATTGTGTATTCACACATTTTTTGTTGTAAGATTCACATGGTCACTTAATAGTAATAATATCTACTTTTTACTTTTTACCTTCTTTCATGTACTTCTTACCGTCTTTAACTTCTTTATCTACTTCTTACTTTCTATAACCTAGTTCTTACATTCTTTTACCTACTTCTTACCTTCTTGTACCCTCTTTGATCTTCCTTTACCTACTTTGTACCTTCTTTGAACTTCTTCTAACCTCTTTTTACCCTCTTTTACCTACGGTACTTCAGACACTTTGTTTTACCTACTTCTCACCTTGTTTTACCCTCTTAAACTTTGTTTTACCTACTTCTCACCTTGTTTTACCCTCTTAAACTTTGTTTTACTTACTTCTCATCTTGTTTTACCCTCTTAAACTTTGTTTTATCTACTTCTTCTTTAACTACTTCCTATCGTTTTTTACCCACTTCTAAACTTGTTTTGCCCAATTTGACCTTCTTATACCTACTTCCTACCTAGTGTTACCCTCTTTTACCGTATTTTACGTACTTCTTTCCTTCTTTTAGCTTTTTACCTACTTATCTTCTTTTACCTTCTTTTACGTTTTTGTTTTACCCTCCCTTACCTTCGTTTACCTACTTCTTACTTTTTTTTATTTACTTTGTACCTTCTTTTAACTACTCCTAATCTCTTTTTACCCTCTTTTACCCACAGTACTTCCGACACTTTGTTTTACCTACTTCTCACCTTGTTTTACCTTCTTAAACTCTGTTTTACCTTCTTCAACTACTTCTTATTAATTTTTACCCACTTCTAAACTTCCATCCATCCATTTTCTACCGCTTATTCCCTTTCGGGGTCGCGGGGGGCGCTGGCGCCTATCTCAGCTACTTGTTTTACCCAATTTTACCTTTTTATACCTACTTCCTACCTTCTGTTAATAATAATAATAATCGATTTTATTTGTAAAAAAAGCACTTTAAGTTGAGCAAACAACCTCAAAGTGCCACAGTGTAAAAAAAATAGTAATAATAATAAAAAGATAATAAAAATATATAAAATATAAAACTAGAAAAAGCCCAATAGCTAGAACCATCATGCATGTCTATAAAAAGGCTTTTTTAAAAAGATGGGTTTTTAAGCCTATTTTAAAAGCATCCACAGTCTGAGATGCCCTCAGGTGGTCAGGGAGAGCGTTCCGCAGACTGGGAGCAGCGGAGCAGAAAGCCCGGTCTCCCATAGTTTGTAGCTTTGTCCGTGGAGGTTGGAGGAGGTTAGTCTGTTTGGAGCGGAGGTGTCGTGTGGAGGATTTGGGGGTGAACAGTTCTTTGAGGTAGAGGGGGGCATTTCCGTGGAGGCAGTGGTGGGTTAGTAGGGAAATTTTTAATTAAATCCTGAGTGGGTCAGGGATTTGAGAGTTGGTGTGATGTGGTCATGTTTCCCCACTCTCATCAGGATCCTCGCAGCACTATTTTGTATGTACTGCAGCTTTTGAATGTTCTTGTTGGGGATCCCGACAAGAAGTGCGTTGCAGTAGTACCTTATGTCACCCTCTTTTATCCTATTTTATGTACTTCTTCCCTTCTTTTGCATTTTAACTACTTCATACTTTTTTTATTTAACCTTTTTCACCTTCTTTTTCCTGCTTCTTTTGTTCGCTTATCTTGTTTACCTTCTTTTACCGACTTCTTACCTTGTTTCACCCTCTATTTCTCATTATCGCGATCGGCTTAGCTGGAGTAGGATCCCATCACAGAGCAGAAAAAATGAATAAAAATGATAACAAAAAGAGCACTCAAAAGTAGAGACAAAAATAACTAAGGAAGCACACTTGGGGCGGTATAGCTCGCTTAGTAGAGCGGCCGTGCCAACAACTTGAGGGTTGCTGGTTCGATCCCCGCTTCCGCCATCCTAGTCACTGCCGTTGTGTCCTTGGGCAAGACACGTTACCTACCTGCTCCCAGTGCCACCCACACTGTTTTGAATACAAAAATTAAATATTGGGTTTCACTATGTAAAGCTCTTTGAGTCACTACAGAAAAAATATAATTCACTTTACTTCACTTCACTTACAGTGTAAGGAACAAAAATAGCACCCAAGTAACAATAAACAAACATGGCAAGGTAGGGACTGAGCCACAGCGCAATGAGACGTTTGTGTGGAGCCAAAGCAGAGGAGAAGAGTGAACCATCAGAAAATCGACTGTCGCCGAGTGAATGACCTGGAGAGCTTCAGTAGTCAGGAGGAAATGAGGATCAGGTGTGCATTCAGGTGGCCACGCTCCGTGAACCAGAAACCAGACACTGCAACAAAAAGAAGATAGGCGGCAGCAGTGCTGCCAGGTCATGACATGTATCTTGTTTTACTTTCTTTTAGTATCCTACCTTCTTTTAAAAAAACATTTTACCTTCTCATACCTACTTTCTACCTTATTTTACCTTCTTTTAGCAACGTTCTACCTTCTTTTACCTACTTCTTACATCTTCCCTTCTTTTACTTAAACTTCTTACTTTCTTTTACCTTCTTTTAGCTATTTTCTACCTTTTACCTTTTTCTTACCTTTTTTTAGCTACATTCTACCTTCTTTTACTGATTTCTTACCTTCTTTTACCTTTTTAATCTACAGCGCGTCATGCGTGTTATTACACCTAAAGTGCATACGTTATTGAGCTAGCTGTGTACAAACAAAACATGAAATGTGGACTAATACTCTAGAGATACTGCAATATTATTGTTCATGTTTTCCAGTCAGCAAAGTTTGGTGTTCTTTCGCATTTTTTTGTGCATTACAAACCGAAAGCCATTTAGCTGCTAACGCAAAAGCTCCTGGAAATTCCTGGCTTTTAATGGCCGAAGGTATTGATGTGTGTTTCCAAATTAAAGGAAACAGCAGGCGGTTTTCTGTTAATGGATTTATTACACTGTTTGGCAAGTGAGGTAACGTTTGCTGTGGTCTGGAACAACACAGCAATAAACAACAATCAGAAATGCAGCCAATTTTACATACAGATAATGTGCAATGAGACATGCAAATATAAATTATATACAAAGAGGATAAAAGTAAAGAATATTAAATGAGTTCAAATATACCTACAAACGAGGCATAATGATGCAATCTGTACATACAGCCAGCTTAAATTGCCTGATTAGCATTCCAAGAAGTCAATAACATCAACAAAGTTCAGCTTTGTGCAGTCATGCACAGCATAAAACTTTTGGTGAAAAAGAAGGAGTGGAAGATTTTACATGTTTTAATTTTCCTGAGGGAACCGTCCTGAAGCAATCAATAAAGTACTATCTATCTATCTATGTAAACGAAGTGCTGCATCACAGTCCACACTATGGTGCGTTCAAGAACCGCCGAAAATTAGTTGGACAAAACGATGTTTACCAAATTCTCTCATCAGTGAAGCATACACACAAAATATTAAACAGTCGGTTTTCTAACAATTGGGAAAGTTGGTGTAATGTTTGTCCACAAACAAAAACCATTCTAAAACAAACAAAAAAAAATTCCGCCATCTTTTTCTATTTTCAATCCTTTTTTAAAAATTCTCCAGGGACCCACTAGGTCAGCACTAAAGAGAGCCGCTGGTTGCTGAACCCGGGGCTAGGAATAAGTTTTCAATAAAAATGTCAAATGAAGTGCATTGTAATTCATTAATTTGCATTTTAGATGCGCTTCTTTACGCAAACAGGGCCCCCTATCGATTGTGGAGCCCTACACTGTAAAACAAAATCCTATTTTTATGGTTAATTTACTCTAAATTTCTACTGTAATTTTTCTATTTTTTTTAAATAGGTTATAAAACTGTAGAATTGAAGACATTATTTGTAAATAAACAAACCGCCTGTTATTTTAAGTAATATGCCAGTAATGACAAACGATGTATATTTCAATTTTTTTTACAGAAAAATACCATATTAATAATACATATCATTAATAATACATATCATTTTTTGTTTTCTCAAATTACTTTCAAATTCATGTAAAATTACAGTAATTAACTTTAATTTAATATGTAGCTTGTTATATAAAAGTCTATGTCCATACTAACAATCTAACAGTTTTATAGGTAATTTTAAGGAAAATCTTGTTTTTTTAATATTTATGTGTATTTTTTTATTCAAGTGGAAAAATATTTGTAGCCTGTTATATAAAGGTTTGTACTAATACTAATAATTTGAAATTTTTCTCTGTAATATGACACACGAACGTGACTGCAAGACATACTTGATCAACAGCCAACAGCCGTACAAGTCACACTCACGGTGGCCGTACAAACAAATTTAATACTGTTACAAATATGCGCCACACCGTGAACCCACATCAAACAAGAATGACAAACACATTCCAGTAGATTACCGTTTTTTTACAAGTTTTTTTTTTACAGTGTACGTACAGCGTAGGAGCTGCATATAACTGCTCCCCTCACCTCCCAGGGGGTGAACAAGGGGACGGGTCAAATTCAGATGACACATTTCACCACACTAAGTGTGTGTGTGACAATCATTGGTACTTTAACTTTCAACTTTTACTTTATAAGGAGAGGCTTTTCTGGATACCAAATATTGAAATCTTGTACATGTTATAAAAACGGTCATACGTGTTTTTATTGAATCCTCACATACAGTTTATGTGTAACATGGAACCACTATGGTCCAACACTGTTGTTTCAGGATGCTGGTAAAAATCTGATTCAAAACCTGAAAAAACATGGATTTGAACCCTCAACCTGTAGGCTGTGAGGAATATGAACGATTGAACTCTCTTCCTTTTTCTGTTTCATGTTCCAGGTTCACATGGCGAAGGAATGGGAAGTTTTTCAACATCGGGAAAGATCCTCGGGTGACGATACGAAAACGCTCGGGAACGCTGGAAATCGGTTTCCGTAACGGAGGACGTCCGGAGGATTACGAAGGAGAGTACCAGTGTTTTGCCAACAATGTATATGGGATGGCGCTGTCGAACAAAATTGTACTCCAGGTCTCCAGTAAGTGTGGATCACAAATAAGTTTTTTTTTTTTGTTTTAATGGCAACATAGAGATTGTTAGTCTTTATCGAATGGACTGTTAGTCTATATAGAATGTTACACTTTAAAGCACAATGGGTCAAGATAATATATATTTTTTTAATGATTAATATTGCTGTTATTATTATTCATGTCCTCCGTTCCTTGTTCTCTCCAGAGGCTCCTTTGTGGCCGAAAGAGGTTCTCGAGCCGGTGGTGGTGACTGAAGGCACCTCCTTGGTCCTCCCCTGTAACCCTCCTCCTGGTCTTCCGCCCCCTTTCACTTTCTGGATGAACAGCAGTGAGCAGCAATTTCACATCAAACTCTAATCACACTTTCTGCAGTGAGAAATAAACTTTGTCAATAAAATAAATGAAGCAAGCAACTAACAGTCTCAGTAAACAACACAATTGTACTTAAATACTCTATAAAACTATTGAGAAGTTGGCAGTTTTTATAAAATGAAGGCAACATACTTGCAAAAATAGCAAATATCTTTATTTTTTAAATGCACGTATTTTAGATGTACATGTCAACCTTTTGCAAATATCTATATTTCATATGACTCAAGTTTTGTTTAATATGGAGGGTCAAATGAGACGGGATGAAATAAATAAATAATTATATATTTTATAATTACTTAAATGTGTCATCCATCCATCCATTTTCTACCACTTTTCCCTTTTGGGGTGGTGTAATTAAAGTTATGTTAATTCAATATTAAATGTGTCATGAATTTAATATGACAATATATATACATATATACACATATGACAATATATATATATATATATAAATATATATATATATATATATATATATATATATATATATATATATATATATATATATATATATATATATATATATTAGGGTTGTACGGTATACTGGTATTAGTATAGTACTGCGATTCTAATTAATCATATTGGGTACTATACCGCCTCTGAAAAATACCGAAATAGAATGAAAAATGACACAATATGTTACTGCATATGTCAGCAGACTAAATTAGGAGCCTTTGTTTGCTTACTTACTAATTAAAGACAAGTTTTCTTGTATGTTCACTATTTTATTTAAAGACAAACTTGCAATAAGAAAAATATGTTTAATGTACCCTGATTTTTTTTGTTAAAATAAAGGCAATAATGCAATTTTTTGTGGTGCCCTTTATTTAGAAAAGTACCAAAAATGATCGGTACCGGTACCAAAATATTGGTTTCGGGACAACACCATCCATCCATTTTCTACCGCTTATTCCCTTTTGGGGTCTCAGGGGGTGCTGGCGCCTATCTCAGCTTCAATCGGGTGGAAGGCGGGGTACACCCTGGACAAGTCGCCACCTCATCGCAGGGCCTTTGGGACAACACATAACATATATATATATATATATATATATATATATATATATATATATATATATATATATATATATATATATATATATTTAATGGAAGCCTTCACATACAATGGTTTATATAGAGCACAGAGTGGGTGGGTACAGGCAGGCGTAGGGTGTGGTGATTGGCTCATGTGTTACCTAGGAGGTGTTTCCGTCTGTGGCGGCATGTTGAAATGATTTCACTGCGCTTGTTGAGGGATGATAGATCTGGATGATATATAATAAACAGTTTCTCTTTTAAGCATAGGTTGCATCTTTTATTACCACTGTGTGCTGGATGCAAGAATTTGCCATGTTATTGAATATTCAACACTATTGTCTTTGAGGTTCCAAATGTGTTTGCTGAGCTCTGTAGAATTCCGCAAAGTCTGGTTTCAAAAGGAGGCATTGTGATTATTCCATCTTGTTTTGAATGCTCCTTCGGTTAATCCTACGTACGTGTCGGATGTGTTAATGTCCTTGCGTGTTACCTTTGCTTGGTAAACGACTGATGTCTGTAAGCACCCTCCGTTGAGAGGGCAATCAGGTTTCTTGCGACAGTTACGTTCCTTATTGGTTTCAGAGTCGTTTAGTCTGGGGGTGGGCAGTCCTTTTGCAATTACTTTGTTGTGGTTTGAAATTATTTGTTGTATGTTATTCATACAGCTGTAGCTCAATTTAATGTGGTTCTTGTTGAATATTTTTCTTAGGGTGTTGCCTTTGGGGAAGTGTTTGTCGATCAAAGTGAGGAACTTGTGGCCGATATTGGTTGAGACGTTTTTGCTGAATGGCGGATTGTACCAGATGATGTTGTTTCGTCTTCTGCTCTTTTTTGATTGGTTTCCTGGAGTGGGTTCATAGGTGAGGGTGAAGTTGTATCCGCTTTCATCAAGTGCTTTCTGGTACGGGGGGGTTGCTTGGTCGAATTCAGCTTTGCTGGATGACAGCATCGATAGCCTTTTATTAATTCCGGTAGGTATTCTTTTCGTGGTGGTGGGTGGGTGGTTGCTGTCATGGTGCACGTATTGGAGTGTTGTGTTGGGTTTTGTTAATGGTTGGTAGCTGTTATTTCTCAGGTTGAAAGTGACGTCAAGGAAGTTGACGGTTTGCTTGTTGGCTTCAATCGTGATCCGTAGGCCGTTTTCTTTGAAGATTTGGCATATGCGCTTCTTGGTGTTCTTGCTGCTCCTTGGCGAGGCGCGGCACACTGCCAGTCCGTCATCACGGTAAATACCAAGGTTCAGGTTAAGGCTAGCAAGCTGGGAGAGGGGGAAACTCCCAACGAGTTCGCACGTTTCTGCTCCGTCAAAACTCCCCATAGTAACGTCAAATGTTGAATTGTTCTTTTTTTGCCATGGTGTACTGTTGCGGATGAGTATGCAGTTCTTTGCGTGGATGATGATGTTTCTTTCGTTGCCTGTGATTGAGTCGTAGTCCGAGGCGAAGTTTAGTACTTGGGTCAGTAGGTCTTGCGGGATGGAAGGGTAAAATTCTTCGATGTCGAAGGAGATAAAGTTGTGTTGTTGTTTGTCTTGGATGTTGTTAAACCATGTGATTACTGCTGCTGTATTTCTCCATTGGTCGAGTGGTGTTTTGTCCTTGATTTTTGTGTATATATATATATATAAATATATATATATATATTTAAATAATTATATATTGTATAATTACTTACATACATATATATGTATGTATGTATATATATGTATGTATATATATGTATGTATATGTATGTATATATATATGTATATATATGTATGTATGTATATATATTTGTATGTATATGTATTTATGTATGTATGTATATATATATATATATATATATTTATATGTATATGTATGTATGTATATATATATATATATTTATATGTATATATATGTATGTATATATGTATGTATGTATGTATATATATATATATGTATGTATGTATGTATATGTATATATATATATGTATGTATGTATGTATGTATGTATATGTATATATATATATGTATGTATATATGTATGTATATATGTATATATATATGAATATATATATATATATATATATATATATATATATATATATATATATATATATATATATATATATATATATATATATATATATATATATATAAAGGTGAAAGAGGGGTTAGTGCGTCTGCCTCACCTCACAATATGAAGGTCCTGCAGTCCTGGGTTCAATCCCAGGCTCGGGATCTTTCTGTGTGGAGTTTGCATGTCCTCCCCGTGAATGCGTGGGTTCTCTCCAGGTACTCCGGCTTCCTCCCACTTCCAAAGACATGCACCCGGGGATAGGTTGATTGGCAACACTAAATTGGCCGTAGTGTGTGAATGTGAGTGTGAATGTTGTCTGTCTATCTGTGTTGGCCATTCAATGAGGTGGCGACTTGTCCAGAGTGTTCCCCGCCTTCCGCCCGATTGTAGCTGAGATAGGCACCAGGGGCCCCCGCGACCCCACAAGGGAATATATATATATATATATATATATATATATATATATATATATATATATATATATATATATATATATATAATATACTGTATATGTATATATATATCCATCCATCCATCCATCCATCCATTTCCTACCGCTTATTCCCTTTCGGGGTATATATATATATATATATATATATATATATATGTATATGTATGTATACATATATATGTATGTATGGAGCTACTAAATCTAACATTTAACATAGGTTAAAATATTAATTGAAACATTTAATAACAAATGTACATATTTAATACCAGTTTTAATGCGTCATTATTTAAAGAATATATTTATTTATTTCATTCTTTCCAATTTTACCCACCATATTAAAGATGACAACAAAACCTCATTCATTTGAAATATGGACATTTTCAAAAAGTTGAGAAAAATGTCTGCCATAAGTATAAATTATTTAAATAGTAAATAAATTAATACAATTTTGAAATAATTAAATATTGGATTGAACATTGAAGGGATTAATTGAATTTTCAAAAAATGACACATTTATTAACACGTTTATGTTTTTAAATACAATTTTACTCAATTATTGACACAGTGTTTAAGTAACTATTTAACAATGTACAGTCATTATTTATTGAATTCTCTCCAATTTGACTCATCCGTACTTTAAGTGTTGAAGTGATTAACCCTTATTTGCTGACTCAGCGCTCTCTGTCTCATCCTCCTCCCGTGTCCCAGTGATGATGCCCATCCGTCAGGACAAGCGAGTTTCTAAGGGTTTAAACGGAGACCTGTACTTCTCCAACGTGGTGGCCCAAGATGCTAACAACGACTACAGCTGCAACGCCCGCTTTCCGTTCACGCACACCATCCAGCAGAAGAACCCCTTCACTCTCAAAATTATTACCAGTGAGTAATAAGGTCAAAAACGTCTTATAGCATAGAATATACTGTAGTCGTTTCCCCCTGCAGCAAAACAACATTGTAAAGTATTATATAATATAATTGTGATTTTTTGATGAGTAACATAACTGAATATTGGAATATGTAATGTATTGATCCTAGTCTAGTAATATACTATAGTATTAGTATCGTATATGATTGTTTTTGTATGTCAACATGTCAGTGTATGTGCATGCACGTGTGTGTTTGTACATGTGTGTGTGTGTTTTCAGACGAGCCGTATAATCACACATCTTACAATGCCAGTCACAGTTATGGTGGTGAGTCACTATGTGGATATTTACAACTTCTTGCCGCTCAAAGCTATTTATTTCTAAATGACTCCCTAACCTGCTCTGACTAAACGTCACACTAACTTTTAGTGAGTATGATTATAATAATGTAACAAACTAACATGTTAATCTTAATAATATCAAGTATACATGAATATGATCATAATAATGTAACAAACTAACACAGTGCCTTTTTTGACTTTGTACTATCAATCAATCAATCAATCAATGTTTACTTATATAGCCCTAAATCACTAGTGTCTCAAAGGGCTGCACAAACCACCACTAAAACAACTTCACTTTTTTTTACTGTAGACATAAAACTATTTACTTATTTACTGTGTACAAAAAAGAAAAACTACTTTGCTTTTTTTATTGAGTACAAAAACAATTAACTTTTTCGCTGTGCACAAAAAGTTTACTACTTTGCTGTGTACAAAAAGTTTTGTTTATTTGTACCAAAACCACTCTACTTTTTAAGTGTACAAAAAGTTATATACTGTTTATTTTGTACAAACACTAATTTACTTGTTTACTGTGTACCACATTGTATATGTTTATTTTACTTTTTATTCATAGCTGTATGTAGAAGTGTCTGGTTGTATCTGCTGCTTTAATGTCTTTAATGTCCTCTGTGTTCTTTGATGTTTGATGTTTCCCTCTTACACACATGTAAGAGGGATGTGTACTATGGCTATGAGTTGTTGTTTTTTTTCCCTTGTACTTTGTGTTCTGTTCACTTTCTGAGCTGCCATCAACTACTTTGTATTATCAGACTTTGCGTGTGTGTTTTAGTTAGTACAAATAATTTTTAGCCCATAAGTAAAATAAACGGACAAAAATGTTAATTTTGGTTTCACAAGTCAAGCTATGTAAGGTTAAGAAGCATAAATCATCAAAAACATTTATTTTTGGTTAGATTATAAAGCATAAATCATGACAAAACCTTCAATATTTTTGTTCATATTATAAGGCTAATAATCAATATTTTTGTTCATATTATAAGGCTAATAATCAATATTTTTGTTGGATCACGACAAAGAGAAAAAACATGCGAGTTCTTTTGACTTCTCTTTTTTCCCCTCTAACGGTAATCTTTGCATCTTTCTTCCCCTGACAAACATTAAGAAGATCAATGATCCTACTGATTTTTACGGTCTCTAAATGTCTTCCTGTGTGAGATGCCAAAGGATGTTGGACGCGTTCTCTGGCCACCGTGCCTTCCACAGGCCGCAGACACGGACAATGCATGTTTGCCTGGAAAGCAGCCATGAGGAAACGATGCGAATAAAAGTGCTGTGTTTATGTGGCAGTGGCTTTTAAATACGCTCAAAGTAAATTGGTGGAAAGAAACATTTGGATTCAAGCAGGACTGAGTTTGAATGCGTTTAAATACTCTTTGTTTATTTGTCTTCAGGCCGTAAAGTATCCGAGTCGACGCCAACCTTCCTTTTACCGTTGGGGAGTGAGAGCTCCAAAATGGTGCTGAGAGATGAGCAACTTCTGCTGGAGTGTATAGCTGCAGGACTGTGAGCACACACACTCACACACACACACACACACTCGCACACACACACACACACACACACACACACACACACACACACTCGCACGCACACACATGCACTCTCACACACACACATTCCTGTATTTGTTACCTTCTTGAGACCTCCCTAAAAAATGCCTACCTCTTTAAACCCTTTCTAGATATATAAAGATTTGTATTTACAACATTAATAATATACACATACAATGCAAATATAAAAAAGGTAAGCTTTTATTTATTGTATTTAATTTGTTTTTAATTGGTTTTTAATCTTCATTATTTACTTCAAATTATTACAGTATGTCCCTATATACTGTACATATGTATTTATTTATTTCATTAATTTTGGCCAAAGGGGGCGCATTTCCATTTCTTACACACACTTGTTATTACATATGTTGGGCAGAGGGGGAGCACTTAAATTTTTTACACACTTGTTATTTCATATGTTGATCAGAGGGGGAGCACTTTTAAAACTGACACACAGTCCATCCATCCATTTCCTACCGCGTGTCCCTTTCGGGGTCGTGGAGGATGCTTTCCGTTTGAAAAATCCCTCCTTTTTGGGACCACTCTAGTTTTGATAGATTTCACCACGAGGGGTGTGAAGGAGACTTTCCCTATTAGATGCAAAGGTTTTCTGTATTGGGACCAGAATTTTGTTCCTAACTCACCGGTCCTCATATGGAAGGTACTTTTCCTTGTTGATGTCTCAAGAAGGGTAGAAATACAAGAACACACACACACACACACACACACACACACACACACACACACACACACACACACACACACACAAATGAGGTTTGTGATATGGCCTTATTTACATTACGCACCAAATCTGCTTCTCATAAGTGACTGATCAGATTTTTTTGGGGCAATTTAAACCAGACCTGGGCAAATTAAGGCCCGGGGGCCACATGCGGACCATTAAGCTTTTTAATATTTGAGAGTGATAGGTGATAAATGGGAGCAAAAACAAAAGGGTTGCGTTTATATTTTTGTTCAGTATACTTTACAGATGTTTGCCCTTTTATTTTTTTAGAAATAGTATTTTAGGTCATTACAAATTTACCCCTGACTTAAGACATTGATAACAAATTCATAAAATCACAAGTTTATTTAATGGTATTAAAAAATACTCAAAACATTGCAACTTTAGATGTACCTTTCTGAAAAAGCTGCTCCAAATGTAGGCATTTTAGGTTGAAACAATCACAAAAGAAACGCCTGCAAAATCCTGATGGGACTGAAAAAGTTACTGATGTGGTGTCATTTTTAGTCACCTGCTGTTCTGTCTCGTTCAGACCCACGCCTACGATCAAGTGGTTTAAGAAAGGCGGAGATCTGCCGGGGCGCAAAGTAAAACTGGAGAATTACAACAAGACGCTGAAAGTGATCAACGTGTCCGAGGAGGACGCCGGGGAATACGTCTGCATGGCCAACAACCACTTGGGCAGCATACGCCACTCCATTTTTGTTCAAGTCAAAGGTGAGTAAATGAAGGCCAGATGACTAATAAGTCATATTTATGATACATGACATCATTCTCTTCATGTTCTCCAGCGGCTCCTTACTGGCTGGACAAACCTACTAACCTGGTACTTGCCCCGGAAGAGAACGGGCGCCTGGTGTGTCGGGCGAATGGCAACCCTAAACCCAGCATCCAGTGGCTGATCAACGGTCAAACAATCGACAGTAAGTAACGTTCAAGTTCATGTTTGGAACACAAAATGAATGAAGTTCACTGGTTCAAAATATTGGCTTTGAAGGGGTTTGAGTCCAGTCGGGCTTTAAAAATACTTATAACTTTCTTGCATTTAGTAATTAATGTCCTATATTTTCTTCTCCCCTTTTCCTGAGGCTCTCCGCCCAATCCGAGTCGACAGATGATGGGAGACACGATCATCTTCCGCTCAGTGCAGATAGGAAGCAGTGCTGTGTATCAGTGCAACGCCTCCAACCAACATGGCTACCTGCTGGCCAACGCCTTCGTCAGCGTCCTCGGTAAGATATACTGTACAAGGTACTATTCTTCGGTAAGGTATATTGTACAACAGTGGTTCTCAAATGGGGGTATTTGTACCCCTGCGGGTACTTGAAGGTATGCCAAGGGGTACGTGAGATTTTTTAAAAATATTGTAAAAATAGCAGCAATTAAAAAATCATTTATAAATATATTTATTGAATAATACTTCAACAAAATATGAATGTAAGTTCATAAACTGTGAAAAGAAATGCAACAATGCAATATTCAGTGTTGACGGCTAGATTTTTTGTGGACATGTTCCATTAATATTGATGTAAAAGATTTCTTTTTTTGTCAAGAAATGTTTAGAATTAAGTTGATGAATCCAGATGGATCTCTATTACAATCCCCAAAGAGGGCACTTTAAGTTGATGATTACTTTTATGTGTAGAAATCTGTATTTATAATTGAATCACTTGTTTATTTTTCAACAAGTTTTTTGATATTTTTATAAACATTTTTCCAAATAGTTCAAGAAAGACCACTACAAATGAGCAATATTTTGCACTGTTATACAATTTAATACATCAGAAACTGATGATATCGTGCTGTATTTTTACTTCGTTATCTCTTTTTTTCAAGCAAAAATGCTTTGCTCTGATTAGGGGGTACTCAAATTAAAAACAATTTCACAGGGGGTACATCACTGAAAAAGGTTGAGAACCACTGCTGTACAAGATATTATTCTTTGGTAAGATATACTGTACAGGGTATTATTCTTGTAATACTCTTATCTATAAGGTAGTATTCTTTGGTGATGCTGTGTGTGGTAATTATTCTTTGAAGTTCAGACATTACAAAGTAGTATTCCTTAGTAAATATGCTGTACAAGCTATTATTCTTTGTAGGCCATACCCTACAGTCTACAAGGTATTATTATTTGGTAAGATATACTGTACAAGGTAGTATTCATTGGTAAGGCTGTGCATGGTATTATTCTTTGTAGTTCATACTCTACAACAGGGGTAGGGAACCTATGGCTCTAGAGCCAGATGCGGTTCTTTTGCTGACTGCATCTGGCTCTCAGATAAATCTTAACTGACATTGCTTAACACGATAAGTCATGAATAATTTTGCTGGTAATCACAGTGTTAAAAATAATGTTCAAATTATAAAACATTCTCATGCATTTTAATTCAACCATCCATTTTCTATCGCACCTGTTCAAGATGTCACATTAATGGTAAGAAGTATTATGTTTATTGTTGGTTAACTTTAGAATTACAATGGTATTAAAAAGAATACGAGTTTTATTATACTCTAAAAATGTTGGTCTTACTTAAAAATGCACGCATTTAGTTGTATTCAGTGTTAAAAAATATTATATGGCTCTCACGGAAATACATTTTGAAATATCTGGCTTTCATGGCTCTCTCAGCCAAAAAGGTTCCCGACCCCTGCTCTACAAGATAGTATTATTTGGTAAAATATACTGTACAATGTAGTATTGTTTGTCGGTCATACTCTACAGTCCACAAGGTAGTATTCTTTGGTAAGGTACACGGTACAAGGTAGTATTTTTTAGAAATGCTGTGTGTGGTATTATTCGTTGTAGGTCATACTCTACAAAGTAGTATTATTTGGTAAATATGTTGTACGAGGTATTGTTCTTTGTTGGTCATACTCTACAAGGTAGTATTATCTGGTAAGATATACTGTACAATGTAGTATTCTTTGAAAAATATACTGTACAAGGTAGTATTATTTGGTAAGATATACTGTACAATGTAGTATTCTTTGTAAAATATACTGTACAATGTAGTATTATTTGTAGGGTATACTGTAAAAGGTAGTATTATTCGGTAAGATATACAGTACAGTAAAAGGTAGTATTCTTTGTAGGATATACTGTGCAAGGTAAAATTGTAGGATACATTGTACAAGGTAGTATTATTTAGTTCGACATATTTTCCAAAGTATTTGTGTTTGGTAAGATACTGTATACCTTACAAGGTACTGACAACAAGTATTTCAGACATGTACATTAGTAGCAGTATACTGTGTGCAAAAAAGTACTTCCTTTTCACAGATTATCCTCCAAGGATGTTGGGGCCTAAAAACCAACTTATTCAAGTGGTGAAGAACAATCGCACCTTCTTGGATTGTCCTTTCTTCGGTTCTCCTCACCCTGTGTTACGCTGGTAAGTCAGTACAATGAGTTTTTCAGTACTTCTCAGCTGAAACGTCAAAATGTGTTGCTCGTAGGTTTAAGAACGGACAGGGCAGCGGCCTGGATGGCGGTATGTACCGCCTCTACATCAACGGAACCTTGGAGATCAAACGTGCCCGAGTGGAGGACGAAGGAACCTACACCTGTGTGGCCAACAACATTTTAGGCATGGCTGAAAACCAAGTCCGCCTGGAGGTCAAAGGTGAGACATCTTTACAGAACTCCATTGTTCACTTTTGCAGTTGTCAGCGTCCCAACTCTTCTTCTTCATCATCATCATCATCATCATCATCATCATCATCATCATCATCATCATCATCATCATCATCATCACTCTTATTCCAACATGACTCTTTTTTGTTTTCCGTCTTTCTTTCTTTTTTCATTTTCTTTTCATTTTTCTTTCTTTATTTAAAGTTCTTTTTGATTGACTATTACAAAAAATACAACCCAATTAAGTACTCTGTGCTAAATAGTCGATACTACTCATCAACTTAAAGATATTTTATTGACTCATTACAGTTTTTTCATTGATTTTCATTTGAATGGCTTGAATTATTGTCTCTTTGGAATTAAATGTTTATGTTTCATCTATGTATTAATATGAGTTAGATAAATATATCTACGGATGGATGGAGAGAGGGCAGGAATGATGAATAAATGTCGGGAGGATGAAAGGAGGGATAGATGAATGGATGCATGAGAGGATGAAGGGATGGATAGATGGATGAGGAAATGTTGAAGGTAGGGATGGATGGGGTGAGGAAAGGATGGATGAACAGATAAAGGGGATGATGAAGGAATGAAGGGATGGGTGGATGAATGGACAGAGGGAAGGATGGATGATGATGGTAGATGAATAATGTAGCAGAGGAGAAAGGTAGGGATGAATGGATGGATGGACGGTGGGAGTAAAAGATGGATAGATGAAGGGAGGGATAGATGGATAAAGGAATAGAGGAGGAAGGGAATAATGGTAGGATGTAGGGGAGAATGTGGGGATAGATAGATGGGAGAATGGATGGATGAAGGGAAAGAAAGATGGATGGAAGGGATGATGAAGGAATAGAAGGATGGATGAATGAATGGAGAGAGGAAGGAAGGAAAGTAGGAAGGATGATGTATTGGAGAATTAAGGTAGGGATGGATGGATGTGGGAGGTAAGAATGATAGAACAAGGGAAGGAGGGATGACAGATGGATGAAGGGCGAGAGGGAGGTAGCAAAGAATGTATGGATGTTGGGGAGGATGAAGGGAGGGATGGATGGATGGAAGAATGACCGGATAGAGGCAGTTAAGAATGGATGAATGGAGGGGAAGGATAGATGGATGGAAGTATACATGGATTGAGGGAGGTAAGGATGGATGGCTGATATAGCAAAGGATGGAGGTAGGAATGAATGGATGGATTGACGGAGAAAAGAAAGGATGGATAGATGAAGGGAGGAACTGATGAATAGATGGTTAAAGGATAGAGGAGGAAGGGAAGAATGGATGGATGTAAGGGAGGATGATGAATGGATGAAGGGGATGATGAAAGAATGGATGCCTGGATAGAGAAAGGATGGATAATGTAGGGGAGGATGAAGGTAGGGATGAATAGAGGGAGGAAAGGATGAATACATCATGAAGGGATGATAGATGATGAAGGGATAGAGGGCGGTACGGATGTAGGGGAGGATGGAAGGAGGGAGGTAAGGATGGATTAATGGAGGGCAAAGATGGATGGATGGAGGGGAGGGCAGTGGAGGGATGGATGAGAAGTGGACACAAAAGTAGATTCGGTCAACACAAAGTATTTCCATTTAAAAATGTATTTTTAATCAATTGATTGTTAAATGAGTACTCCAGTAATAGAATGGATTTTCTATACAGCTTATCATTATTAGTGTCGCAGGTAAAATGGAGCTTTGATGGAATCATTGTATTGATCCGCCCATCACAGGTTCGTTTTGGTAAAAGTAGGATTCCTCAAATTGAAAACTGGATTTCCTTATAAGCACTATACCTTAAAATCATCATCACACTGTTGGTCATATTATAGTTCACACTGTAGATTGTACGGTTGATTGTACTGAAAACTATATTGTAGATTGACATATTGGTATTCTTCTTCTAACTCCCTCCTCAGAGCCGACACGCATAGTTGGAGCTCCTCAGCATCAGTCAGCCATAAGAGGTTTAACAGTTCGCTTTGAGTGTAAGGTGAAGTCTGACGCCAGCCTGGCCGTCTCTGTGGAGTGGATGAAGGATGACAAGCCTCTCTATCTGGGATGGAGGTAATGGCACCAACAACAACATTAAATTAGTAATGTTCGCATTGTTCGGTAACTGTGTCATTGTTATTTTTAGAAGAGACCAATATTTTAACATTAATTTATAACATACAACAATACATATAATACTTAGAGGGCCTGATCTAACGCTGATAGCGTGTGCATACTAAAAAGTACTATTAGTACTATTACGCAATTGATAACAGCTACAAAAGTGGCCCTATATGTCGCCCTATTTAAATGAAGATTTTGTGTGTACTACCGGCTGTCACCATGGAGACGCTTATTTACTGCACAACCATGTCGTCCTGCTCCAACCTGTGCTCTACCGCTTGTTCCGTTCGGGGTCGCAGGGGGTGCTGGACCCTATCTCAGCTGCATTCGGGCAGAAGGCGGAGTACACCCTGGAGAAGTCGCCATCTCATTATTATTATTCATATTGTGCCAACTCACCTCATTGATGCACATGTCACAAACTCCTTAATTTGACCACTATGCTGAACAATATCCCTTTTACATTGTGGAGTTGTGAATAAACAAACAATAACTACACAGTGTGTTGCTTATAAAAGTACTGGAGTCATTTATTTAAAATTTAGGACTGTTTATTTATCACTCACCTATATGTGATGTTATTTGAAGAAAATATAAAATAGGGCTTAAATGCTTAATAAAAGGAATAATATTGGTATTATCATTGTTTTTCAATACTTTAGATAACTATGTTTAGCTATAACTCACCACACCGTGTTTGCTATTAGTTTCAATTAAAGTTTAGTAATTAAGTGACTGTTTTTGAACCATTTATGAATGTTTTATCTACATCCACGCCATGCTGGAAGAAGGAGACCTACTTAACGTAAAATGTTTAACTTGAATCCTCTTTTTTGTCCCTGTGTTATTTTTTTCTGCCCGGGGCTCATGGACTGATCATCAATAAGATGAGTGGACACGGAAGAGCTACAACTTACGGGGGTGGGACATTTAGGCCTTTGTACCCTCTCATTGGACCATTTTACCAAATAGCATTGACAGACAAGACAGGGACTCAGCCAATCAATCGTCACCTTTCTGTCGCTGTTATGTGTCGGGAGATGGAGTTGTAACGGACTGCGAACAACCAAAGATCGTTTATTGAGTGAGGATGCTGTGCCGCACAGTGATTTACACTGCACACAATTTCCTACATGAAGAATACTTGCAGTCAGTCATATCATCTTCTGTTTGTCACCTATAAAATATAGAGGACATGACATTGGTGTCCTCAAGCCTGTATATTCTGTACATGAAGTCAAACTAAAGACATTATCCTCGATGCACAAGCTTTGAGTTTGTATGTTTTTGAACGCATGCAAACCGCATTCTCCTTACACAAATAAATAATGCTACTTTGTTAAAGGAGCGCTGTGATAATACTTTCATTAGATTTATTTGTTGGTGATGAAAAGTCAGTACAGTGGTCAGAGCAAGCTCAATGTAATACAAAAGCAGGAAGACAAACACCAAACCACACTAGATACAGATTAAATTTTTCTGAGCAGGAATAAAGCATATTTGATAGGGGTGTGGGAAAAAATCGATTGGAATTTGAATCGCGATTCTTACGTTGTGCGATTCAGAATCGATTCTCATTTTAAAAATATCTATTTTTTTTAAGGATTTTTTTTTTATCAATCCAGCAATCCCATAATAATGCAATCAAATTCCAAAACCAAACCTGACCCAGCAACACTCAGAATTGCAGTAAACAGAGCAATTGAGAGAAGACACAAACACGACACAGAACAAACCAAAAGTAGTGAAACAAAATGAATATTATCAACAACAGTATTAATATTAATTATAATGTCAGCATAGCAGTGATTCAAAATCCCTCATTGACATTAACATTAGACATTTATAAAAATAAAATAAAAGAACAATAGTGTCACAGTGGCTTACACTTGCATCGCATCTCATAAGCTTGACAACACACTGTGTCCAATGTTTTCACAAAGATTAAATAAGTCATATTTTTGGTTCATTTAATAGTTAAAACAAATTTACATTATTGAAATCAGTTGATAAAACATTGTCCTTTACAATTATAAAAGCTTTTACAAAAATCTACTACTCTGCTTGCATGTCAGGCTGGGGTAGATCCTGCTGAAATCCTGTTTATTGAATGAATAGAGAACCCTTTTAAATCGGAAAAAAAATGTTTTTGAATCGAGAATCGTGTTGAATTGAAAAAATAATCTATTTTGAATTGAATCGTGACCCCAAGAATCAATATTGAATCGAATCATGGGACACCCAAAGATTCGCAGCCCTAATATTTGATACCATATTGTTCATAAATGTAACTTGTAAAGTTTGTCCCAAAGAAAACACGTATTTCTTGTCATTGTGGAACAGGATGAAGAAGGACGATGAATCTCTGACTATCTCCAACATCAACGAGGGCGATGAGGGAATTTACACGTGTTCTGTTAAGTCAGAGATTGATCAGGACTCAGCGTCGGCACGGCTCACTGTGTTAGGTACATTCCAATACTGTACACTCCAATACTGTACACACTGTGTTAAGTACATTCCAATACTGTACACTCCAATACTGTACACGCTGTGTTAGGTACACTCCAATACTGTACACACTGTGTTAAGTACATTCCAATACTGTACACTCCAATACTGTACACACTGTGTTAAGTACATTCCAATACTGTACACACTGTGTTAAGTACATTCCAATACTGTACACTCCAATACTGTACACGCTGTGTTAAGTACATTCCAATACTGTACACTCCAATACTGTACACGCATTCCAATACTGTACAGTCCAATTCTGTCTGCCCTCTGTTAGGCACAAAAATACAGCGTTCCCCAATGTTGCACACACTTTGTTAAGTACACTCCAAAACAGTACACACTGAGTATGTTATATTCCATTACAGTACACCACAATATTGTACCCACTTTTTTTAGGTGCATTCCAATACTGTATTCGCTGTGTTAGGTAGACTCCAATACTGTACACACTGAGTTAGATACACTACAATATTATACTCGCTGTGTTAGGTAGACTCCAATGATGTACACACTGAGTTAGATACACTACAATACTATACTCGCTGTGTTAGGTAGACTCCAATGCTGTACACACTGTTAGGTACACTCCAAAACTATATACTCCAATACTGTACACGCGTTGTGTTAGTTACAATTCAATACTGTACACACTGCGTTAAGTACACTCCAAAACTGTACACACTGAGTTAGGTACACTCCAATACTGTACACACTGCGTTAATGTACACTCAAATATTTAGGCACTGTGTTAAAGGCATTCCAATACTGCAGACACTGTGATATGTACACTTAAATACGGTACAAAGTGTGTTAGGTACATTCTGTATGCACAAAAATGTTCATGTTTGGTTAATTGTATTGTGTAAATTGTCTTTAGGTGTGCATGTGAGTTGATTTGTTGTTTGTATATACTGTACGTGTCCTGTGATTGGCTGGTGGTCAGTCCAGCGTTAACCCCAGCTCTCACCCAAAGTCAGCTGGGTTTAGATTTCAGCTCACCTGCAACGCAAATGAGGTCAGTTGGTTTAGAAAAATACAATTGTGTTTAACTGCTAAGCATATCTTGACTTAAACTATGTGTTTGTTTTAAGTGTGTTTTTTTAATCAAAAGGTAAAGATTATCAAATTGTCTTTCGTATCCTTCAATTTTTATGTTTTTCGCCCTGGTCAAAAGGTTTTGGACATCCCTGTTTTCTTGGATGTGCTTCCGTTGTTTGTAGGTTTGTGGACAATAAGTCAGAACATTTGGTCGAAAAGCGAATGATACGGAAAGCAAGGAACCACTGAATATTAATATTTATTGTGCTTTGTAGAAAATATTGCAGTAAAAGTGACTTCATGTTTGAGTCCTTGAGATTGCTTTTGATCATTTGAAACATTTGTGCTGATGATTGTGTTTGATTACCTTGAGTACTTTCTAGAAGACTTGAAAAAAGAGAGGAATGATGTTGGTGGAGGATACGCAGGGTGCAATATTTTGAAATGATCACAGCGAAAGTGTGAAATGTGTGTGAACGTATAACCTAATATATAATTTATCATTAACATGCACTGTGTGTAGGTAATTTGAAAGTCAATTAAGCAACTAACAATTCTACCATAACCCTGCAGAGGAAGCCTCCCTCAACCCCTCACTTTCTAGTGCCTTGCCTCCAGGTAACATTTGCTTAGCTTGCATGTCTTCCTATTGTCATAGGATTATTTTAATATTTCTATTGGCTATTTTACCACATCATGTTTCTGTCCTGTCCGTCATTTATTCTCATACTAATTGTTTGTCACTTTTTCCATCCGTCAATATTTTGACATGTCGATGATTATTAATATTAAGATATGCATTTAGTTTGTCCAACCCTGCATATAGTTTCAAATGAGAATTAATTCAATGATTGAATTCAAGTGTGTGTCCGAACTGATTTAGCTTTTTATGGTTTCAGACCACCCAGACCCTCCGTTGGATCTCGATCTGTCAGATCCAGCAGCACGCAGTGTTCGACTCACCTGGATTCCTGGAAACGACCACAGAAGCCCTATTAAAGGTATGTACCATTTATTCAAATCCTCACCAAAATGGGAAAAATAAATGTGAACCCTCACTAAAGTACAATGTCGTAAACTAACAACTTGATTACATTTGACAAGTACTGTCAAAACTACTTTTTTGGCAGAGTACGTCAAAACCATAAAATGGTCTTGCACATGAGAACTGTTGCTGAGATTAAGAAAACATGTTCAGGATCTAGTCTTGTCTGTACTTGTCCAAATAATATTTCATTATTCATATGTTTTTATTTTGTCTAGTAATGGAAAGCAGCCATTCTGTTGAAAAACAAATGTGGTCACCATGAGCAATATTTAAAGCTCTTGTGGGCGATAAGCACATACAAGATGATTTAAATATATCATTGGCGCAACAAATGTGTATTTTGTACAGTTGTTTATGCCTTATAAATAATATTTGAGTGGTATTAATAATAATATAGATTACACTGTGATTGTGTATATGCACACATGGCTGTGTGAAATCTAAACTTTTGCACTCCAACTGTGATATAAACCCCCAAATCTAGATCTATTTAAACAGCATATCTAACCAAATATTGTGCTGCAATTCACTTGTTGGTCTTTAGTATTTAAAAAAAAAAAAATGTTCACTTTGTGGTCAGAAAAAGTCAAAGACACCTTTTACATGTATATATACATTTCCATATCATTCAATTACAAAATAATACTTCAATGACTCACCATATTAAACTGCAAATACAATTAAAACAAATCTTCATTTTAATGTCTTAACTTGAACAATTAACTGTGCAATATAGCCACAAATAGATGAATAATGTCATGTAATTTGAAACGCATGTGTTTTTTATGTGAGTATGAGCTGTATTTCACAGTGACACCACCTTGAATGAAAAATTTTGCGTTTGCATTGTCATAAGAGAGCGTAAGAATATGCAGCCTCACACGCATAACATTTTTCTATAAATACCAAGGTTGGCGGTGAAAGTGACGTACGTATATTTCAATATTTATAAATGAAACCCTTCAAGTTTTGTGTGTTTTTATGCCAATAATGTCTCTTTGCAGAATTTCTGGTCCAGTTTGAGGAGAACCACTGGGAGCCAGGAAGATGGCAGGACCTGGCCACCTACCCCGGGGACCTCAATTCCGTCATCCTGCAGCTTGCTCCCTTTGTCAACTACCAGTTTAGAGTCATTGCCATTAACGCGGTGGGTCAGAGCAAGCCAAGCGCGCCCTCACCTCGATACAAAACCAGTAGCGCTGGTGAGTAACAATAATTACACAAAAAACTTAATTCTTTTAAAAGCAGCAGACATTGCTGCTCTATGTAAGTATTATTGTAGCAAAACTGTTTGCAAATGCGTATTTCAATTTGTGCGTCTGAAATCCCTTTCACGCCTCTGTGTACCAGTTTGTATGTCTGTATTTCAAACTGTGTGTGTGTAATCAGATTTGGTAGGTCGGTAGGTAGGTCTTTATTGCCATCGTACAAGTACAACAAAACTTTATTTTCAGCACAAACCCGTTGAAGATTAGACAAACATGGGAAAAAGGTAAACGCTGGGGTAGGATGAGTGAAAAAATACAATCTAGACTGGGCTCCTAAGGGGGCCCAGTCTGGAGTGGGGAAAAACCTCCATAGCAAAGCACCTATACATATTACAACATCTCGAGACTTGCAAAAGAGGGAAAGGAGTGGGGGCCACGGTGGAAACAGAAGCTCTTCAGGCGCTGCCCAGCCGTCCATCACCCTTAAGGGATTTGCGTCAAGGGTTTTTGGATGGGGGTGGGGTGTGTATGTGTGCCGTATATTTTTATGTGGATGCATGTGTATGTGTAAGCCTGCAGTATGTCTCTATTCCGCGGCCTTGAAGTTGTGCAGTCACTAGTCGAGGTCAACAACATCAGGTGTGTGTCCATGAGAGACAAGAATGGAGCCACACTGTCTTTCGGAAGAGTCTCGAAGCCAGAGAAACAATCCAAGTTAGAATGTTTTGTATGCGAGTGAAAATAAAATGAGCTTTCCACTCTAAATTGTCTATGACTGGTCCTCAAAATTAATCTGCGTGTACGTGTTTTAATTTGTGTGTCCGTATTTCAATTTCTGTGTGTGTAATAATGTGTGTCTGTGAATTCAGAGTCATGTGGAGCAGGAAGCCTGATTAGCTTTCTTTTTACACGTGACTTTTGCGACACTTCTGCCGTGTACAACTTGTGTCTCCGTGCAGCGATTTTACGTACTTACGCCTACTACCCCTTCTGGGGCATAGGCCGTCAACAAGTGATCTCCAGGCCGTATTGGGCCCTTCTCTCCAGTTGGGTCCAGGTCATCTTCATGCTCTTCGTGTCTGCCTCCAGGTCTCTGTACCAGGTGTTTCTGGGACGGCCCCTTTTCCGCTTGCTCTGCGGGTTCCATATTAGGGCTTGTCTAGTGATAGTATTTATGGGCTTAATGGCCTACTGAAACCCACTACTACCGACCACGCCGTCTGATAGTTTATATATCAATGATGAAATATTAACATTGCAACACATGCCAATACGGCCGGTTTAGTTGACTTAATTGCAATTTTAAATTTCCCGCGGAGTTTCTTGTTGAAAACGTTGCAGAATGATGAGGCGTGCGCGTGACGTCAGGGACTGTCAGGAAATATTAGCTCAGCACCACTTACGGCTAAAAGTCGTCTCTTTTCATCGCATAATTACACAGTAATTTGGACATCTGTGTTGCTGAATCTTTTGCAAGTTGTTCAATTAATATATAAAGAACAATGCTGTTGGTGGAAAGCAGTGTATTGCAGCTGTCTTTAGTACCGAGACACAGCCGGTGTTTCTTTGTTTTTAACACAGAGTGGTCAAGCGAAAATGTTTCTCTACGTCAACCAGCATGTTTTTGGATGGGAAAATTGTGATTATATATCTTACCGGAGACATCATTGGATTATTCGTCCTCCTGCAGTAGCTGTTTAAAAGGCAGCTGTGAGCTTGGCTCCTCGGCTTCTCTCTGAGACACTGCGTGTTCACCGCAGCCATCCGACCTCGAGGTATGTCTTTACAATCTCACTAAAACACTATTAAAACAATGAGCAGATAAGGGATCTTCCAGAATTATCCTAGTAAATGTGTCTAATTACATCTGAAATGCTCACACTGCTGCCGCCCGGAGCCGACGCTTTTTATTTTTTTTTTATTTTTTTTTTTTTTTTCTAGTCCTTCGCTATCAATATCATCATCCACAAATCTTTCATCCTCGCTCAAATTAATGGGGAAATGTCGTTTTCTCGGTCCGAATAGCTCTTGCTGCCGGAGGCTCCCATTAAAAACAATGTGAGGATGTGAGGAGCCCTCACCCTTGTGACGTCATCGTCTACGACTTCCGGTAAAGGCGAGGCTTTTTTATCAGCACCAAAAGTTGCGAACTTACTTGTCGATGTTCTCTACTAAATCCTTTCAACAAAAATATGGCAATATCGCAAAATGATCAAGTATGACACATAGAATGCACCTGCTATCCCCTTTTAAATAAGAAAATCTCATTTCAGTAGGCCTTTAAACAGAGTGTGGCCTATCCAGCGCCAGCTGCGTTTCTTAGTTACCACTTCTGCAGTAAGCTGACTTGTTTTCTTTGCCAGAGTTCAGTATTACTGATGGTGTCTGGCCATCGGATGTCGAGAATCTTTCGCAGGCAGCTGTTAGTGAAGACCAAGTCTCTTTTGACGTTGCAGCTGTGGTTCTCCAGGTCTCTGCTCCATATAAGAGGACTGCTTTGATGTTGGAGTTAGAGAATCGGACATTGGTGTTGAGGGTCAGTTCTTTCGAGATCCAAATGTTACGCAGTTGGGTAAACGCAACACGTGCCTTCTTGATTCGTGCTTTTATGTCAGCGTCTGTGCCGCCCTGTTTGTCAATCACACTGCCGAAATAGGTGAAGGATTCAACCTCTTACAATTTCTCTCCATCCAGCGTGATTGCTCTGGTGTTGGCAGTGTTAGTCTTGAGGATCTTGGTCTTGCCTTTGTGGATGTTTAGTCCTACTTTTCCCGAAGTAATTTGTAATTTTCCTGAAGGAACTCTCCTGACGGAATAAATAAAGTACTATCTAATCTAAGTGCATGCCACTTTGTTGATCTTCTCCTGCATCTGTTGTTGGGTGTTTAAAAGTAGTGTCAGACCGTCGGCATTGTCCAAGTCATCCAGTTGTGCCCTAGGTGTCCATTGAATCCCGTTACTTCCCTGTGCGGTGGAGGTCTTCATTATCCAGTCAATGACTATCAGGAAGAGGAGGGGCAAGGGAGGACAGCCCTGTCTGAGCCCAGTCTTCACTTGGAACGGCTCAGTTGGCTGTCTCCATGGACCACCTACTTCCTTCCAGCGATCTGAACATGTAGAAAGGATGGTCAGTCTGTCAGTTTACGTTTCCTTTTCCTATAGTCAACACCTGGCATCCACTCATGTGTTTTCTGTGTTGAAGCCACCACATTTGACTCTCAGTGACACACAAGCTGAGAAAACCTAACTTGTTCACCCTTGACTTAAATTACCTTGACTTAAAATTTGAGGAAGACAAACATACGCCTGACAACAAAGTTACTGCTAAAGATGAAGTGGGTGCAAGGTGCCGACTAGTGGTGAGTATAGGGAAAGTAAAGGTAAAGTTGCAGACAGGCAAGTCTTTTTACACTTCAGATCGCTGCACGAACACTCAAGTCGTACACGGCAGAAGTGTCGCAATGTCACGTGTAAAAAGACAGCCTATCAGGGTTCCTGCTCCACGCAACTTTGAATACACAAAGACACATATTTTCACACATACACTAATCAAAATACAAACTCACAAATTAAAACACACACACAGATTTCGGATGTCCTTATGGCTTGTGCAGCCCTTTGAGACACTTGTGATTTAGGGCTATACAAATAAACTTTAATTGATTGATTGATTGATTGATTGATTGATTGATTGATTGATTGATTGATTGATCTGATTACACACAGAGATTGAGACACAGACGCACAAATAAGTACATGGACAAGTGAATCGGATTACAGACGCACAGATTGAGATACACATTTTCAAATAGTTTTGCTACAATAATACTTCCATACTGGTCCATGAATCAACTCTGCCTGTTGTAATGATTGAATGCATTGTATTATTATTGATAGTAAGAAATATGTTATATTCCTCATATAGCTCCAGATGTCACTCCCAGAGGTCTCCAAGGGTGGGGCTCGGAGGAAAACAACATGGAGATCACTTGGGAGGTAAGACAAGCCAGATGGTAGTTAAAGCACATCCTAAGAACATTAAAGTCATTGATTTATTGTTTTTCTTAACTGTAAAAGTGTCATATAATGTGCTGTGTGTGCTTGAGCCCTTTTTACGACTACCTGACACATCTGACAGTTGTTTTGCATTACTAAGGGCCTGATATAAAGTACTATGATCTTAAAAAGTGCTAAATAGTGTGTGCAAACTATTACATTTCATGTACTACTACTGTGATGTAGTAGGACTGATCTACAAAAATGTTTGCGTGTATTAAACACCTGCAAATTTGACAGTACACAAAGCTGATCTACTAAAATTCTGCGCATAGGATTTAGTGAGCAAAATAGAGAGCGTAATCCATTCCGCGTGTCTGCCTTCATGAATATGCAGAATGTATGCTAATCACCGAATACAATAGCAGGAGGGGAAAGTACTCGTTTAACTATTTAACAGTACCACACACAGTGTGATTTAACTGTACTGTGGGAATGGTTTGCGTCTTTTTTTTTGTACGTCTAGAAAGGATGTGCAAATTGGCAGTTGGAAATGGCTAAGAGAAAAGAGACGATCACGCTGCTGCGCATCTATGGACTGTCAAAAATGAAAATATGTCCTCTATTCAGCAATATCAGTTTATAATTTTTTTGCTAATTTAATGAATGCATTTTGGTATCCGCATGCTTTTTAAAAGTATGTTTCTTTTATCATATATATGTGTGGAGTTTGCATGTTCTCCCCGTGAATGCGTGGGTTCCCTCCGGGTACTCCGGCTTCCTCCCACTTCCAAAGACATGCACCTGGGGATAGCTTGATTGGCAACACACAAAAAAAAAATGGCCCTAGTGTGTGAATGTGAGTGTGAATGTTGTCTGTCTATCTCTGTTGGCCCTGCGATGAGGTGGCGACTTGTCCAGAGTGTACGCCGCCTTCCGCCCGATTGTAGCTGAGATAGGCGCCAGCGCCCCCCACGACCCCAAAAGGGAATAAGCGCTAGAAAATGGATGGATGGATGAAAAAAAATTATTGCAAAATGTATTTTCTCGCATTTGGAATATTCCAACAGACGCTTACAGTTAGCACATTTGATGCTGTAAAAATGGGTTCCATTGTAGATGCACTGCAGAACTGCTTCTTAAAAGGCCATAAAAGGTGGCACAAGTCTCCTGCTTGTTTGAAAATATGCAAAATGCCACAGGTATACCACATGATAACATGAATATTCAGTAAATGAGTGGATCCATGGTGAAAACAGCAAAATCCTCATTTAAATAAGACGGTCTGCACCAACTATCAATTGTACACGAATAGTACACACAAGTTTATAGTTTGCACACACTGTTTAGCACGTGGTATTCAGATCTTAGTAGATCAGTCCTGGTGTGTACAATTAATAACAAATACAAAAGTAGGGCAGACCGCCATACTTAAAGGAATATTTTACGTGTTCTACAGGCTTTCACCATGGAGACACTCATTTACTGCACATTTTTATCATGCTCCACCTTTGATATTTTGCTCTTTCTGTGAAACATGCAGCACACAAGTGAAACATTATAATATGTGCCACCTTTTCTGCAACAACAACACCTCACAACTGTTCTACACAACAGAACCCATTTAAGCATACCGGCAAAAACAGCTGCTGCGCTCTGGATTGATCCGGCGGCAAGGAAAATGCATGTTGCAATAACTTTTTCCGCAAAGAATATAGATTATTATTTTAATGAAAAATGTCCTAATATTTTTATTTCTGACAGAAATATGTCGATTACTCTCTCTACATTATCTGCGATATTGCAGCGATCGCCTTATTCTAACCACGGCACACAACTATTTGTGCTTAACTCTGCCAGTTTGCATGTACCTTCCAAACAGGCAAAATATAGATACAAAACTGTTTCAGGTTAAATAAATCACATTGGGTGTGCTTCCCCAAAATATAGTGTTCCAATAATTAGCCTACATTCTGCAAATACATGTAGATGAACACATTAAATGGATTGCGCTAGCTACTTTGTTCATAAAGACACACAATCCTCTACGCACAAGCTTAGTAGACTGGCTTGGCTTGCGCTAGCAAGTTTGCACGTGTTTTAGTATATCAGTACACAAATGTCCATTTGTCTAGTATTATGTCTACTATTTTGGGTAAAAAACAGTTAGGGTTAGATGTATTATTTCATGTGTATAGGGCTTTAATTGTTTTTTTTTTAATATCACTTTTTTAATATCACTTATTTAGAAGATCCTAAACAGTTAACAGCGATAAACGAGGGATTACTGAACTAGGACCATAATTTTGTGTTACTGCGTGCTAAAAATTTTATCATGGGTCTAATTACAGACCAACTAAAACACAGAATTGAATTTGACAGGAATTTACAAAATAAGACACCCAGAATACACATGCATTTTGGATTTACAATATGAATGCTAGAATGTAGACTAGCCGTAATATAAGAATATTCTTCCTTTTTTATGACTCAAACAACTTCCTCCACATATTGGCAAACAAAAACACGGCACAAATACAAATAACAACACAGCCACACATGAAAAGAAACTTAAAAAAAAAAAAATGGTATGATAATATGTGACTTTTCTGCGGATTGCTTGTTTTTTTGTCCCTCCCCGTCACGCTGGCTCATTTTTCTCTGGAACAAATCCCCTCTCTGCTTTGTATCCAAACCTCATCTTCTCTGAGCTGCTGTGTTGTAGTCCTTATGATTACCGTTATGACTATAGTAAAGAAAGAACACGGTTTCGTCAGAAAGCATTGCAATCACGTCCATAGTTGAAGACTTACAGTAAATTTAGAGGAAATCTTATATTGCTGACTGGAGTTTAGATGTTAAAGACTTTGAAACAAACATGGAAAAGTTGAGCAGAGCGAACCTAAAAGTTTAGCAGGCCCTTGTTGTCTTTACTCAATAAACCACTAAAGCAATTATAACTTAGATCACTCAACTCTCTCTTTCATATATAGCCATTCTCGAACAGACTTTACCACAAACTAGGGTTGTCCCAATACTTTTTGATACTTTTATAAATATAGGCATACTTGCCAACCTTGAGACCTCCGATTTCGGGAGGTGGGGGTTTGTGGTGGGTGGGGCGTGGTCGGGGGTGGGGCGGAGGTGTGGTTGGGGGCGTGGTTAAGAGGGGAGGAGTATAATTCACCAACTCGAGTATTTCATATACATTTCATATATATACAGTATATATAAATATATATATATGTATGAAATACTTGACTTTCAGTGAATTCTAGCTATATATATATATATATATATATATATTTTATTATGTATATATATATATATATATATATATAAATAAATTAAATAGATAGTTGAAATTCAGACGGCACCTATCAAATACACATTAATAAAAACACAGTTGTTCTACTAACTGTACTGTGCTTGCTGGTTACAAAAAAAAACAACCAAAAAAACTTACTTTTCACTATTTGAGAAACCTTTGTTCTGCCATTTGCGTACTGGCGAGACGAGAGTCACTTGCCGTAAGATGCACAAAACCGCGTAAATTGTTGGCCAATCAAAAAGCAACCTCATAAAGCTATAGCCAACATTCACCAGGAGATGGCAACAGACAACATAGAATCACTCTATTACAGACGGCGTCGCCATGGCTGTAACTTCCTCGTTCTTCTGCTTCGTCTCCTTGTGTGTCCAGTTTTTTATTAAAATCCGTAGATGTTGTAACGTGATTGGGCAGGCAAGCTGTTTATATAACAGGAAAGCGGACGTGAAAACAGGCTGTCCCCACTCATGTCCGCATGGAGCTGGAGGGGGCGTGGCCTCCAGCTCCGGCTGAATATCGGGAGACGTTTGCCGCTAACTAGCTAGCCATGTTTTAAAACGCCTCTTGCAGAACTGTGTTTTAGTGTTATAGCACCACCTTTAAAATTAGATTTTAAGCCAAAATGCGTCCGTTCTCCCTTTTCTGTGTCTGCTTTTAAGTAGTCCGTTATTGTGCACTGCCGAACATGCTCCTCTGCTCGTAAAACCGTCAATGTCACGACATTGGCAACGGCAGGCCGTCATGCCTGTTAATAAATTTTAAAAAAGAAAAAAAAAGAAACCGGTACTTTTTAGAGGAGGTATAGTACCGATTATGATTTGTTAGTATCGCGGTACTTTACTAGTACAAGTATACCGTACAACACTACCACAAACTTACCATACCTACAATAAAATATCTCGATAAGAGCCTAATCA